>NW_027176816.1:3018062-3028062 GCF_023349555.1 Cebidichthys violaceus
GACCAATGACCTCATGTCATTAACTTTAATTTGTCTGGGAAAAGTTCATTATCACACAGGATGTATACTCCAGCAGTGTTTTTCTTTTCTTTTTTTAAACGTGTGCTGCTTTAGTTCAGTTAGTAATTTAGTTTACTCAGAAATACCATCAATTGACACATAAGTGGTACTTTTAAATCTTCTGGGACAGTTTAAATGGACAAAGTTATGCACAATTTGGATTTTGATGTACATGTTTTTCAATACAAATATCTGTATTTGAATGGAGAGGAGAGTGAGACAAAATGCATCAAGTTATGTACTTATATTGTGAATCCATAAGAAGCTTGTTTACTGTTTTATTTACATGTTAATATACATTATGTGCACCATGATAGCTATAAATATGGATATACAGACAATCAACTAGTTTCCTACTGTACTACTTTGACACTGAAATAAATTGTAGCGCTGCTGGAAGCAGCAAGCTGGAAGCACTTTTATTGACATACAGATTCATAATTGGTCACCCATTTCAAAATCTCCCATGACCCAAAGGAGGGTTAAGCCCTCCTGCTTCAGACTCTAACGTTTGCTTTTCTTTTTAAGCTGCTGTCTCTTCCCCGTAATGCCATGGTGACTTGGCTGAACAACAAACAACAGCTCTGCTGCTCTTAGCTGGATCTATTCTAAAACAATCAGCCCTCAGTCTATTATTATCTGATGAGTATGTCTGTGTTCCTTTGACACATAGCTCTGATTTATACACAAGGAAGGACAAGAATAGAAGACAATAGAAGAAGAAATGGACAGAATGACATTCTCCAGGCTACAGCTCAGTCCCTCTCCACCTGTAGAGTGAAGGCTGCACACTTCTGCATGTCAGCAGAGTTTGTAAAGGTTCAAGGCTAGTGGAATACTCAAAGGTACGATATCTTTGTTCTCGATGATATTGTTTAAAAATAGCCGTCTTTCTTTGAACTGAGACCCTAAGCCCACGGCCATGACATTGCGGTGCTTAGGTTTTGCTCTGTAACGCTACAAGCTGTGAACAGCAGGGATCGACATGCCGCTCAGCCCCGTCTAAACCTGGACAAAGACTCGGCTGCAGCAGCGGAACAATGTGATGTGTGCTACTTTCAACCTTTACCTTTAAAAAGGGATAAAACCCCACCACTGCATTACTGGACCGGTCACAGGATTTGAACCTGAGGTGTTGCAGACAACAGCAACTACAGAATAATGTGCGTGTCTAACCTGCTGCCTCTTGTGTCGTATTGTTTCATGTTTTTGATGAAGTGCATCTTCTTGGCGTGTCGAGGTTTTGGAGAGCCGCCAGAGAGGTTACGAGTCCTGCAGGGAGACAGACAGACAGACAGACAGACATGGAGATAAATGAAGGGTTTCGCTCACATCGCAGCAATTCATGAATCAGGGTTTAAAGCATACACACACACAATTAGACCTGAAATCAAACTGAACATAGCGTACAATGAGTAAGAACAATCATTTTGTTAATGGGTGGTTACTGAAACACGGTATTAAACACACACACAAACATACATACAACAGATCAGAGAGGCTGCTGTGGAGACAATGAAGCGAACCAGGTGACGTTGAATTACCGACAACTGCGCTCCTTACTGTAAGTGTAATAAAACCGTAGCATATATAACGTCAATACATATCAATAGACCTGTTCAACAAGCATGTTAAGTGTGTTAACATGTAATAAAAGCAATACTTTAATCTGCTCTGAAATATTTATTTTATTGACATTTTAGCTTTGTTTTTAGGAAGATATTATTGTGTGTATGCTGTGACTAGGCCGTTGCTGCTCTATAAACAACATTTAGCCGAGCTTTATTACATTTTTTACTTTAAATACAGCCTGGCTGACGAAGGAAAATAGCTAATATGCACACTTCAATATGTTTATTTATCGCAAGTAATGTCGTCGTAGCACTATTGGACAATTTCATCGCACATCGCAAACTTTCCTCATAACATGCAGGCAGAGCATAGAACCATTTCTCTTTCAGAATCCTCAGTACTTTCTCATTACAGGTGTCCCCAAAAGCTTTTGCGAAGGTGTTGAATACGAGATAGGGAGCATTTCTCTTTCTTTTCAGCCGCTCTCAACAAGGCGACGGCTGAGCAGGTGGCACGCAGCTAACGGTTCTGCTAACAGTGCAAACTACGGCAAAAAGTGCTGACAGAGCCAACAGCGTTTACCTGAGGGGGAACCCCTGGGTGTAACCACTGTATGAGCTCAGTGCGGCTCGGCGGCTGGGAGCGAGCCAGTGGGACGCGCTCAGAAACACTTACATGCACTAAAAGCATGCATGGCCGACCCGGGTTTGTCAACAAAGCAGGAAAAACTTGGAGAGCACACATACACAAGGGGGAGAGCGACTTCATTTTCTACTCAGGTTTAGTAGACATTACTCTAATATATCTTAACATAGGAAAAAGCTGTTTGCTGCTACATTAATGCTCTACATCCCGTATGTTGCTCCTTTAACACACACACACACACACACACACACACACACACACACACACACACACACACACACACACACACACACACACACACACACACACACACTTTTGTGAATTTAAAAACATTTAGTCCTTCTTGTTGAATAAATGAATAAACATATTGTTTATTTTTATTCGTTTCCGAGCTTAACCAAGACCTAGAACCTGCTGTGTCAGCGTGTGTCTGTCTGTCTGTCTGTCTGTCTGCTAAAGGTCAGGGGAGGAGCCAGATTGTGTGCTGTGTCGACCTCGTGGATTAAAACAACAGACCTCAACGTGAGAGAAGTTTAGCTCTCTGACATCACAGCAGTTACATAACATTAAGACATCAGCATGGACACACACACACACACACACACACACACACACACACACACACACACACACACACACACACACACACACACACACAGCAGTATGGATGAAATTAATTTTATACATCATGTGATATGTTTTTTTGAGAAACTAAAAAATACATGAAGTGAATATGAACACAAACGGGTTACACAACCTAGATGAACTCAGACTTAAGCTGATATACGATTTAATATTTAAGTCCAATATAATATCCAGGTATGTTTGAAGGACAACATGTGACAATATGACAATACAACATACAGTTTCAACATTCTCTCACACACACACACACTCATGCCCCGGAGAGAACAAGAACACAGAGCTGCGAAGAAACAGAATTGTTACACAACTGTGAACATGCATAACTTAATGTAGAAACATGAACACACTTATGCTCACAAACGTTCACAGAGACAGACAGACAGACAGACAGACAGACAGACAGACAGACAGACAGACAGACAGAGAGCATCTGTTACAGTTTTTGTATGGCTGACCTGGTGAGTCCACACCACATGGAGTTTGAACACACACACACACACACACACACACACACACACACACACACACACACAAGCAGATGTTTGAGGGAGCTGTGTGTGTGTGTGTGTGTGTGTGTGTGTGTGTGTGTGTGTGTGTGTGTGTGGCAGTGACATCTGGGTAGTTTGATGGTTCTTTAACATTCTACGCCAAAACAACAATCCACACATTTGTTTTGTTTACAAGGTAAGTTTTAGTCTGAAACAGCATCATGTAAACATTTGATTTTGGTCTGAATCAAACAGTGAGGGCTTCTTTCTAGAGCCACCTAGAAAGACAGCACTGTTTCAAGTTTTTGTTTTTTTATTTGAACGAAGCACGTCACCAATGCATTGCTATTTTTGTCACTCAATTGAAACAACCATCATGCTCTTGTGTCCCAAACACACAGAGTAACAACAATCCTGATTCATTTCAATTCAATATATTTTGTATAGCCCAAAATCACAAATGACAGATTTGCCTCAGAGGGCGACATCCTCTGTCTGTGGATCATTGTCAGCATTGTGGGAAATATGCAAGAAGATTTTTATGATTGAATTAGAAGTAAATGTGCTGATGGTAACTGAGCACAGCATCAATATAAGCACTACATCCTTCATATCTGGAAACACAAAGATGATGTCAACAGTGTCACAGCATGGGAATGAAGATTCTCAACCGTTTCTTTAAAGATGTTGATCAGTCAGTCGTTTTAAAGATCACAAGTATGAACACAGAACCGTCTGAGCTGTCACTTCTTCAGTATTATTAAACCAAAGAGTCTATTTATAATGATTCTATCTTTAGTATGTCTACTGTAACCACGGTCACATGATGGAATCTTCTCAGGGTTCCCTTCCATCATTCCGGAATGTTGTGGAATGTTTCCATTGTGTGGGAATGAAAAGAGCCCAATGGTCAAATATCCCTGGCAGATGATGGTGGTGATCATGAGGATGACAGCGGCTGATGTTAAGATGAAGACAAATATGGCCACAAGGGTTGACACATTTAGGGTCGCATGTTTGATCCTTACTACAGCCAACACACCGGTCTCTACTGAAGTGCCTTTGAGCAACCTGACCCTCTACATGACATCCTTAATGCGCTTCTTCTCGGTCTGTGCCGCTATGCTAACATTAGCAAGTAGTAAGGTTGTAGAGCTGCTTGTTGTTTGAAATGTTACAAAACAACAGTTTTGTTACAAATGGGAAAACGTTTTTTTTATTGCTTTATGAAAAATCCCCATGTTTCTCTGCAAACATCTGTTTTTAATTCAGCAAAAGAAGTCGTCCATCGCATATGTTGAATGTTGTATAAACACAAGCAGCTACACAAGACCTTTGTCAAAACGAAATATCCTCATATTGGCAAAATCATGAACTATCTGATAAAATAAGTAAACAACGCGATACGTCCAAGAAGACATTTAATGCCAATTTGTACCAAACCTAAGAGGCTGCAGGGATGAATAATGAGCTGCGTCATTCACTGACTAACTGTAGCTTACTCATCTAATCATTGATTGCCACAAATAACAATTAGGACTTAAGTTAACAACATGTTTGGATGGACCACGAACAAGCCCTCACACAATTACGATCACAAGGTTCTTCAGCAGTGACTGACTATTAATACGGTTTATTAATTCTAAACAATAAAAAGCAATGTTACCTTTAAATCATTTCTCTCAGCTTAGAGGCTTCCATAAGGAAAACACTGAAATCATAAACATCAACAATATCTAGATAAGAGTGCAATATCTGACACCATTGCTCTCACAGTCTGTCTAAATCTGTCCCAGTATCTGAGCGCTGGATCTGCAGACCAGTGGCCCATTTCCATGAAAACCAGCTATTTCTCTCTGGGATGTTGTGGAAAGTTTCCTCTCTGTGGGAATGGAAAAATCCAGTCTGTCGTTTCCCTTGCTGCTGAGGATGATGATGATGATAACCTACTTTTAGAAGAAGACTTTCTGAATATATGACATTTTTCTTTAAATATCTGTATCCTTGTGCCATCAAGCTAAGATCAACGAGCTGAAACAAAAACAGCAAATCTTTTCTTCATTGCTGTCATGTTAGCTCTCTCTCTCTCTCTCTCTCTCTCTCTCTCTCTCTCATCTAATATTCAAGTAATATACATACATACATACATACATACATACATACATACATACATACATATATATATATATACATATATATACATACACACACAACTACTATACCATACAGTGCCATCTACTCCACTACATTTTGGAGGCAAATAGGGTTCCTCTAAATAGTTTGAAGTAAAACATCTGAATAATACTACCACTACTGAATAATAGTATATAATAATATGTGTATATTAAAGAGCACCAACAGTATGTTTGAGAATGACAGTATGATGTGAAATGGATGAACTTCAAACACTAACAAGAGCTTCATTAAGTCAAATAGGAAACAGTGACTTTGCAGCTCAGGGCCTTGAAGCAGCTGCAGGCCTGTTTTTGGAGACTGTGGTGATGGATTTTTCTCGGACGCTGAGTCATTTTATTCAGTTTAATCTCACCAACACCAGTGTCACAGTAATAATAGCTGCTGTTTTATCTTAAAATAATCTCTCTCTCTCTCTCTCTCTCTCTCTCTCTCTCTCTCTCTCTCTCTCTCTCTCTCATCTTTTCCCTTGCGTCTTCATCGATCCCTCCTTTCGTCGCTGCAAAAATATCTGCTTTCATTCTCAGAGTGTGAAGTTATTATAGGCATCGCATTCTTGAACAGCTATAACTTCATATTTATTATGCACTTTCACCACACACTCTCTTTAAAGGATGGCATTGAACTGAAATTCTAAGCTCGAAAAAATCTGATGTTTTAAGAAGGGAAAAAGTTTAATTCAATTTAATCCAAGATACAAATGAACACCGACACCACATGGTACTTAATACTGTACCGAATACATCGCTGCTGTCTCTGTCCTGCCTCGTCCTCGAGGATCAATGGTATTTGCTCTCGTTATATCTTGATGAGCGAGCTGACAGCTGCTTCCTCCTCACATACAGCTTCCACTGATCGGGGGCAGTGGTTAAACTCAGAATAGACTCTATACACACACACACACACACACACACACACACACACACACACACACACACACACACACACACACACACACACACACACACACACACACACACACACACACACACACACACACACACACACACACAGGCTTATATCAACACACACAGGCTTAATCTGTATCTGTTTTCTGTCTGTGGGAACAGGGATCAATATTAACTCTTAAGGTCATCTACAGAAGTGACTGTGCTGTTTTTATCACTTTGAACAGAGCAACAATGCACACTTGTAAGCTCCTCATATGCTGTACAAAATAATACAGATTCTAGCCACTGTGTTTTGTCCTCCTCCATGTTTTAAAGTGCAGTCAGTGGTCAGATAGTCCCCTGCCTGGGTCCAGTTTTTTATAGCCATCCACTCCTCCGAGTGGGAGTCGATTGATTCGTCTGGCATCAATTTGTCAGTAAATACATTTTCCCCTATTCCTACAGCTTCCTGTGTACATGCATGTCCTGCATAGCACAAAAAAACCCATTGATTTTCATATCTGGACCTTTCTTAACTGAAAGGAGAAGAGTCGCTTAATAAGCTGATCAGATATTATCAACCAGATGTGAACACTCCACACAGTTTATTGTGGTGAAAATGTAATTATTTTCACAGAGTGTAAAAAGGATGTTGGTGTATAAATTCTTATCTTAGAGTTACAACGTATTGCTTAGTTACAGCCTCAACTTCACTTACTCGTAGACAATGTGCGCTAGGATTGGTCAGGCTCCCTGCTGGCCGAGGTACTGGTGAAGCAGATGTGCAGTGAGATCATTAATATGCCGTTTTAGCAGTTTTACAGTTCAAATTGACAAATGGCTGCTGTCAAAAAGAGCCGTTATAAACTCAGCTCATCTGTACAGTGTGAGCAGAACAGCTGTACAGAAAGTAAATTAAAACTTGTAGTGTGAGTTAAGAAAACGTATAAGATTGATTAAACCCTGCAGTGTCTGCTCAGCTAAAAGCAGTTCTACACAGAGAGGGTTTGTAGGGAAGTGACTCTCTCACCCTCACTGTCTCTTCACCTCTCCCCCGTTCTGTGTGTGAGACCACAGAGGCTTTCACACACGCGCACACACACACAGCTTTTTTTAAACACCACCCATACTAACTCTTTAACACGCATGCATGCACACACTTTGTCATTGACCAACCACACACCATAAATGTCCTGTTGTCTAAATCCTCATCCCACACACACACACACACACACACACACACACACACACACACACACACACACACACACACACACACACACACACACACACACACACACACACACACACACACACACACACACCAGGCAGCAGTGTGTCTGTCCACACCTCCGACACAGACTGACCGCTGGACGTTCCACAGATTACACTACATGGAACTCTGGTTGAGAGGTGTGCGCGCGCACACGCACACGCGCGCGCGCACACACACGCACGCACACACACACACACACACACACGCACACGTGTGTCTTACATCACCAGATTAACAGAATCCTTATGCTTCTTCATCCGCAGGATTTATTTTTTTTACTACGTATGATTTTAGTACAATTTCAGAAGCTATAGTAATAAATCCATCTCCTGCTCGTGAACTGTTCAGGAAACTTTCTTAGAATAGATCTCAACAGAGTATATATATATATATATATATATATATATATATATATATATATATATATATATATATATAATTAGCAGCACGTGAATGCAGGGATTTTCCCAACTATAGACCTGCAGAGTATCTTTAGTAGATTAATTTGTATAATCCAGCTCTGCTAATGGGGTTGTTCTTCTCACTATGATTGTAATCCAAAAGTGACATAACCTGGGTAAGGAGTTTATGTGACGGACGGGATTAATTAGATGTGGGTATAATGGAATTAGAAGAGTTTATATAAACACACTGTATGCATTTGAAGCAGGGTGTCTTTGGAGAATGGAACGCTTGTTCAGATGTGTCCCTTTATCAGCCTGTTGGGGACATTCAAATGTTCACTGAGAACATAATACCGCAAACTGGATGTGACAGATAAGACTGTGTGTGTGTGTGTGTGTGTGTGTGTGTGTGTGTGTGTGTGTGTGTGTGTGTGTGTGTGTGTGTGTGTGTGTGTGTGTGTGATTAGCATATTATCAAACCAGACCTCACACGCACATGTACACGGATGGTGATAGGAAGACTGTGGCCTGTTCCCACTGATGGCGATACATTTAAAACACATTAACCCGTCAGAAGTTCCACTCTGCAGTTCTAAAGTAATCCACAATGAATACCATTCTCATGTTGTAGTGTGGACTGAGACGTGTAGGGTTAACACACTGAACCATAGCATGGAAACCTTCACGGACAGGGCCATGTTTCTTTAGTGTTCATAATCATAAGTTTGTACGCATCAAACACTTAATTTCCTGTTTTTCTGGTGAATTTGTATTTATCCATTTATGGTGAAAATGTCTTTATTTACAGAAAGGAAAGCACAAAATTGAGTGAATACTTTTGCAAGGGCTCTAGGTTGTTTTTGTAGCTGGTTTTACTTGTAATGAGCAGATTAATTGATAATGAATATAATCGCAGCCCTTGAAGGTGAAGTGTGTCTTTTGACTTATCCACATTTATGAGGACACGGTGCGCAGGACAGTTGATGGTTAAGATAACTCATGTGTGTGTGTTAAGGGTGTGGAGGGGAGTGGGGTTCAGCTCAGGGTCGTGCATGTTTAGAAACACACACACACACACACACACACACACACACACACACACACACACACACACACACACACACACACGATGACGTCAGTCAGATTCCATCTCTTCTTTGGGTTGTGTGTGTTGGTCCAGAGGGTGTGTCTAATCAGTGCTTTGTGCTGAATCTGATACGTTTTCTGCTTAAGGCAACAAAGTTCAGCACAAAGTTTTGGGAACAGAGCAGCTTAAACTCACACGCAGTCAAGTTTGACGTGTGTGTGAGTGAGACAGGGGGAGGAGTTTGACAAAAAATGTAAGGCCAAAGTCAAAACTAAATGGATCTGCATGTACGTGAGCGTCAGACTGATCAACTAAATTGCAATTTTTATCAACAAAACACTGCTACACAGGTACTGGAGCAGTGGAACCAGTCACTGTACTTGATTGCAGACATTTCAAGGTAGTTTTAGCATTTATTATTATTATTATTATTATTATTATTATTATAATATTTTGAAAAAGGTCCATTTGTGATGATAAATGTTAATACAATATTTGCGCAGCTTTCACCCATCAGTATCAACCTTTAACATATATTAGTTAGCACTGAGCAATACACAGAATTGTGATACAAGACTAGATATTATCTTAGATTTTGGATATCGTAATATAGCATAAGTCTTTTCCTGATTTTTAAGGCTGCATTATAGTAAAGTCATGTGATTTTTCGGAACTTGCCAGACTGTTCTCGCTGTTCTATCATTTGCCTTTACCCACTTAGTTCCCACACGTTCTGCACG
>NW_027176816.1:3033062-3050562 GCF_023349555.1 Cebidichthys violaceus
TCCGCATGTGTTCCCTGTTATTACTGTGCGTCTTTTTGCCGCTGACGGTTATCGCAGCGCTGTGCTGGCCGTACGCAGCAGCCGCCGCCATGCCGCCGTCCCACCGAGGAAGTCTTCTGGAGGATCAGCTCGAGACCCGCTGCTGTCAAATCCCTTTTACCCGGCGCGAGACGGCTTTACGCCCTCCTCCACTCTCATTGGACGAGACAGGAGAACGTGATAACGTGCGTTTCGCCACGCTCTGAACTCTTCATACCGTTACCAACATGTAAATATACTGGACATAAGTGGTAAAGAATGCACTATAACAAATAATTGTTTATTATTTTTTATAAAACATTGATATGAATTGAGAATCTATTCTTTTTGGCCTACTTATTTTTGCGTATCTCCTTCTTAAAGCAATAATTCACTTATTAAAAATATGAAAACAATGTAACAAAATATACAATAATTATTGAAGTGGAAGCGTAGTAGATTATCTTTTTAACATTTCAGATACACTTTTAAAAATATGAATCCTCAGCCAACTAGGAATCTAAGCTAAGTTGCTTGTTTGGATGGTGTTGAACAATTGCAATGATAATGATACTAGGTGTCTGTTTGTAACATTTCATTATGATGAAATTTAGATTTTAATTATGGTTTAGATTTGTGGCTTTTGTAGATTGTAGTTAATATCTTAGGTTATGTCCCTGTTATATAAACAATCAGATAAACAAAAATATAATAAATAACTCCTGTCCTATTGTTATGCAACAATTTACTATATGGTTCTAAGATGGATATTATAGTTTAATTGGATTTGGTTTTGTTTCTTTGTTACCTTCCTGTTATACTGTTTTTTGCAGTGTCTGTGTAATTCCTCTGACATGTTCATCTCTGCAGTATCAGGGCTGCTGAGGCATTAAGTGAGCTGTCACTGCAGCTCTACCTGACAGCAGCGTTGATTGGCTGTTGGCACTTTGTTATGAAACCTCAGTGGATTTTCTCTGCACTGATCCCTGCAGTGAGACCAACACATGGGCGGGGGGGCACCTGGTCAGCTCAGCAGGATGACCACACTGTGTAATATGACTGTTAGCTTGCTAAGTATGATCAGTGGGACACGCCACATTGTAATCCCTGCAGGCTGGGAGTTTGTTATCTCACACTAACACCCTGATCCCCTACATCTGCAGAGCAACACATGAAACACAACTGACCTTCCAGCTGGAACAACAGCAGGATGGAAATCCAAAAAGTGGCATCATTTATTTCAGTTTGATGTCACTGGAAAGTATTTTTCATTTGCATGATGTCATGTTTGATCATAACACATGTCTTTGTACATGTGAAGAAGCTGGCTGGGGGGGCTTAACTACAAGCTACACAATAGAGATAACAAAGAAAAATATGTATGAAATAATACATTGGTAGGTCAGCTGAAATAAAACATCATCATTGAAATAAATATTCATTTATATTTATATAAATATTATCCAAATTAAAATATGGATTCAAAGAATATTCATTCTTGTCACATATGCAAACCATAACAACTATTTATGGGTTTAATAGAGTACTGTGTTGTAGCAGAACACAAAAATAGTATTTTGCCAAGGACTGATAGTAAACAGTGTAGTCATGATGACGCAGGGGAGGGGGTTCTGTGTATGTGGGGGATGATGATGACATGATAGTAAATGCCGCCACATGATGATTGCAGAGGTTACAAAGCTGTAATCCGATGATGAGGATAACGTTCATACAATGTGCCTGCATGCACACACACACACACACACACACACACACACACACACACACACACACATACACACTCACAGCTCTAAAAATACAGTAAATGACCTCAGAGTTGATCTCCTATCTACTGTTCTGATAACAGAACCGAACATTTTGTGATTTATTTGTTCCATCTATCCTGTTATTGACAGTAATGTGTATCACTGCTGCTGTTAAATAAAGTTACTCTGTTTATGATAAGTAAATGCACACAGCGTGGGTCTATTGCATCATGAGAGTGAGGAGACTAACATGACTCGGGTGAAGCCCATGGGTGTACTGACTCTGCTGCTCTGATGTTCAGTGAGTCTGGCAGAGGAGAGGACCGGGGGGCACAGAGAAGCAGTGCACCATGGGAAGGTCATGATGTTGCTGCCAGGATAATGGGTCAATGCAGAGTTGGGAGCATAGACTGTATGGTTGGGAGAGAGAGAGAGAGAGAGAGAGAGAGAGAGAGAGAGAGAGAGAGAGAGAGAGAGAGAGAGAGAGAGAGAGAGAGAAGGGGGGTTCTCATGATAGTAATGCCAACACATTCATAAAAATAATCTCAGCTTGTACTTTCTTTGATATTTTTATAACAAAGCAGTAGAATCTATCGATCTATCTATCTATCGATCTATCTATCGATCTATCTGTCATCCATCCGTCGTTTTTATAAGTGAACCTTTAATTTCTGACTAATAACTGAGCCTTCAGCTCAGCAGCAGGGATGGAAAGCAGCTCTTTCATCCTCAGTTGCCACCATGTGGTCTCTGTTAGGTATTACAGCCCCTACAGAAAATACCATCATACTGGAAAGCAGCTTCATAAATTATTTAGATGCCTTGATCTTATGCAAATTGAGTAACATAGACTCGATTTCGATTCATAATGGATTCAGGAGCTCTTCATGGTGATATATGTATTTAAAAAGATATATTTATATTTATATTGTTTTGTTTGTATTTGTTAAAGGTAATACATTAAATACAGTGAGTTACATTCTTTATTGAGTACTGTTGAACCTCCACTACCAATTAAACTGTGGAAACTGAAGTACAGTAATAGCCTGGTAATAACTGTATAATGTTTTTTATTTTAATATCTTTTATAGTTATGAGATATTGAGATTGAAATTTAATTTATTTCGGATATATTTGGGTGACACTAGTCAACATATATACTCTAATCATGACCGTTGGATTGTGAAGCCTCAACAACAAAACTGTACTGCCCTTCTGAAAATGTCATTTTTTCTTTTCTTTTTATGTTTTTCTTTTTTTTAAATGATCTCATTTAGATTTCATTGAGCTCTCTCTTAAATAATAGCCAAAGTAAGAACATTCAGTTTCATTCAGGTACATTTTAATTCTAATGAAATACTGATGCATGAGAATACAGTTTTATCTTTCATTTTAGCAGCAGTTATTTAAGTTTGATCATAGTATACATTTTGCTGTGCATTTACTGTATGATGCATTCAAAACTGCATTTGCCAACATTAAAAAGGCTGCCTCTGTCAGATGATTTATATTTACGGTTTATTGTCCAGTAATGGAGAGAAAATGAACTGTGGACACGCTGCTCTCGCTCAGGTGCGTCTTGGCAGAAGAAGCGATTGATTCAACAAGGAATCAATCGTTCTCTGTTTCCCTTCATCCCTGCATCAGAGGTAGTAGTCTTCCTCCTCAATGTCTCCGTGTGTGTCCTGGAAGCCAAGCGCCTGGATGTCGTGGGTGATGTCAGTAATGCGTCGGTTGAATTCTTGAGATCCTGAGGCCAGAGAGCAGTTATCATACCTGCTGGGGGGTAAAAAAAACAGATGATAACGCATCTCTCTGACTTCCTGCTTACTCAAATCATCGTCACTTTAGAATGAACTTGCTTTTACAAAAACAGATAAAAGGTATTTTTTTGTGTTTACTAAAGGTCGACCATGTAGACTCAAACTGGAGTGGTCTTGCATCAAAGTAAGAGAATGCATGACTAACACTACGTTAACTTTAAAATAACCTTATTCCCCAAATATGTAAACCAAAAGCTTTTCAGGAACACAATTATGTCACGAAGAATAGGGCCATCATCTCTCATAGGGTTTCATATTAGTGCTCAACAAAATGCACCGTATCAATAAGAGGTGAGGGAATGTGAGACAGCAGTGTGGTATTTAGAAGCAACCTCACAAACCAGCCAGAACCGGGTTTCAAACCAGGCCTTGAGACGATCGCAAATCATAACCTCCACCTCCCGACCTACATACCCTCTCATGGCCGTAGCTGAAGTGTTGCTCATGCTGCGTTTGATGCGTCCAAAGCTGTCCGTTAAAATACCACCCTCACGGATCCCGATACTCTCCAGGAAACTCTCAAACACCTCGACGTCCTTGTCTGGGATGAAAGGACGCATGCCTGGGAAACAAAGATAACAAGTCTGGTTTTTATGGATTAAAAGGACTTTTGTTGTTCAGCATTGTGTTTGGGTTGTGTCTTCTTTATCACTATGAGAGATAGCATCAAATGTGTAAGGCTTACTATTTATTAAAAGAAAGATGGAAACTGAAATCATTACATTACTTTTATTGTTAAATAATTTTACCTGAAGGTTCAAAACATGACAGTCTTCTGATTTCTAATGAATTTATATTTTAGTATACACTTTTGTGTTTGGTAAGCATACAAAAGGAATAATTGCGTGAGGTTCAAACTGGGGATATCTGTCGTCTTTTCAATCAATCATAATCACATCAAATTACTAACTATAAAACGATCCTCTTTGCTTGAGAGTTTTATGAATTTTCAAGTTTCAAGGAGAGTTTTGTCAATGTGTTAAAGCTTCACTTGGAAACTTTATATAAAATAACTTTTGTTCATACTCTCAAACTGTCACTATCACGTCAATATTACATGAGATGCAGATTAATGATACTAATGGCATTTGCAAGATTTCAAGCAAAATCAACCAATCAGAGGCAAGGAGTCTCCAATTATAAATCATTATAGTGATTATTATACACCAGCACAATGAGAAACACAGGGTGTGTGAAGAAAAACATCATACTTCAAGATGTTTCATTCACTCATATAGTTTAGAGTGTGGCTACCTTGTGATATATAGATCACAAGGTAGCCACACTCTAAAGCATACCCTGCTTTATGATCTATTTTGCTCTATATGGGACTATAATTATCTAAATAAAGATTATTCAAATTTTAAACTTGAATACTTGAAACTAATGATTGAGACTGTAAACTCAGACTAATAATGTTTACTGAAGTAAAAAATCAATTGAGAAGTAGGATCATTTTCTCATTGACTTCAATACAATTAGACTTAATTTTGCAACCACAGGAGTCGCCCCCTGCTGGCCATTAGAAATAATGCAAGTTTAAGGCACTCCAGCATGGGCTTCGCATTTCAGACCCGGAAGTTGCCGCCTGCTCTTTCCTTTGCAACACTACCATAATAACAATAGGAATAGTAGGTTGTGGTTTACTGCAAAGTTTCAATGAGCTCTGTGGTTATATGTGTGTGTGTGTGTGTGTGTGTGTGTGTGTGTGCATGTCTGTCTCTCTCTCTTTCTCCCTGTCAGTCACTATGTGCCTTACCCATCAGCAGGAACTTGCGGTTGTCTCCGTACAGTTGCAAGAGCTCGGCGCAGAAGTGGTCGATGTTTGATGCCAGTCTGTATTCTCTCAGCAACACCGCAAAGTGCTGCAACTCCACCGGACTCAGCTTGTTACGCAGCTACACATGCACACAAAGAGAGACTCTGAAGAGCATACAAACACACAAACAATAATTTTTCTTTGTTTCTATTTTCCAATTTCAACTCAGCCGTAACCTAGCCTACCATTCTGTCTAGGTCATTCACTTGCCAACAAACTATGCTGATTATGAATCAAAACGGCTCCTATGAGAATACAATTTATATATAACAATGAATAAATGTATCATTGAATAATGGATATTCTATTAGAAATATTAATGGAAGATATTCCTGTTTTAGACTGCAGACAGACAGCAAGAACCGCTCTTCCTTTTGTTACTGTCCCTGTATATTTGGAGTAAAGTTGGATTTACAGTAGCCAGGCTCATATTGAGCATTCAATATATCTTGAGGCTTCTGTTGGCAGCCAACCCTTCTTCTCTAGGCAGCACACGCACACACACACACACACTCACAGTGATCATGTACTCCTGCATCAGCAGCAGGGCTGGGTTACTGTCTCCTCCCTCACTGGCTGAAGCGAGACTGCGATGAGAGTCCTGCAGCGAGAGAGATGAACTCTCACTGTACGTTTCACTGTAGTACAGCTCAAAAGCATCCTGGGAACCTTCACTGGGAGAGCGAGAGAGAGCGACAAACTACAGTATATTATCGCACCATGGCCAGGTTATCCTTATCAACAAACATTGACGGAGTAATTGAGAAATGGTGATCAACTACTAGATTAGTTATTATTTACTGTGCTAACTAAAGTAGCCTTAAAACTCTTATTCTTCAAGGAAATTATTTACGATGGCATTCTTTAAGTCAACTATTTAACTTTTCTTCATATTTGCTTTTTATAGAAGTCACAGTCTCTGAATGATCGATCATACAGTTCTCTGGGCTTTTATTGTTAAGTTACACATACATTCTTTCAATTCACAATAACATGTATTGAAAATAGACCCTCTGCTTCACCTAAAATGCATTCTGTGTCTGGACATTACGACCAAACCCAAAACTACAGTAGAGCGGTTGGTAATACGTTTATTTCATGGGGTAAAGATTTTCAAGGCTGTCTCTTCAGACAGTCTGTAAGAAAAGAAATGTCTAAATATTTAGGATATTTTGTGAATTGATAACACAATGTTTTTATCTGGAGACCTTAAAAGTTACAGAATCAGTTAGGACAGAATGCTACTCACTATGAGCTGCAGCAGCTAAACTCTGGATCATAACCGTAGGACATGTCAGTCAGACAGCTGTCACCTGCACAGAGACGGAGGGTTAAGTGTAAACTTTAGCATTAACACCCTCTAAGATGTTGAAGTATGAGACCTACAGCTGGCTGTGTTCGAAATTGCATAGCATGCTGTTCATACTAAGTATGACGTCAAGTTTAGAAAGTAATACTTTCACACTGCACAGTATGTGTTTTATGTGTTCGCAGAAAATGCCCGGATTATGAGACGTAAGCTTACTGAACATACTCGACTGCCCCACAATGCACTTCGTCTGGGTTGCTGGAGACCGTCCGCGTCAGTTGTGTGAGATTTTAAGCCAGGCTTAAAGCTGTTATAATGTCACTTTATTAAGTTTTAAAATGTTTTCAGATGAGAAAGTAACTGTTTAGATTTCCAATATGTTGTCATTTAAAAAAAATTAAGGCAGTATGCAATACATTGAGTTTTGTACGATACATTAGTACTCAATTTCGAACACGGACACCTTGCCAGCATCCAGGGTGACTGTGGCTAAGTGGAGTGCAGGGCCGCCTTTCAATCAGAGGGTCGGCGGTTCGATCCTGCTCTACTAGTGTCATGTCAATGTGTCCTTGAGCAAGACACTTAACCCAAAAATGTCTCCCGTAGCTGCGTCTACGGTGTGTAAATAGATACTGAATTATAAGTCGCTTTGGATAAAAGCGTCTGCTAAATAACTGTATTGTAATGTAATCCATAGAGGCTGCAGTATTTACTAAAACTAAATGCAAACGACATACTGATGATGTACTGCAGCTTTTCTTAGAGCCTTACCAGTAGGCTAATGGATCTGGGGATTGCTAAATTTCAAAGATGTTATTAAATTGCAGTTTTTCTGAAACATCGACAAGTGGTGTATCCTGACCTGCTGCCGTGTGGAGTTGCAGGTCAGGATACTAACCAGAAATAGGTAGTATAAGATGAGACTCTGCCAGTATTCTTTCTCTGCTCTACTTTTGACATAGAGAAAGCCCATGTGTCACTCACTTCTCTCCAGCCAATAGCGGTCCGGCATGGAGTGGTGAAACCCCGCTCTGTCGACACACTCGATAGTCTGATGGCCGTAAATGATCTGGAACATCTGACAGATCAGGGAACAGTACTCCTCTGCAGCATCCTGCACAGACACAGACATAAACAAACGAAGAGGTTATCATCACACTGATTTGGTTATAACAGGGTTGCACAACGAAATTTAAATTGCAGTCCCAATTTGCTACAAAGAAAGAAAACAACAACTATATTATATATGGAGGGTGTAAGATGAATGAAGGAGTCTCAAAGTCAGAGGAAAGAAGCTCTTTTGAATGTGATGGGTCACAGTAATATAGGTGTTAGGATTTGAACCAGAATCCACCTAAGCCAAGCCAGTAGTCTGTTGTTGTGATGGAAAACAATTGGAGACAATAACTTTACAATAACACACACACACACACACACACACACACACACACACACACACACACACACACACACACACACACACACACACACACACACTCACACACACACACACACACTCACACACACACACACACACACACACACACACACACACACACACACACAATGAAAAAGCTACTAAATGTGATGTAATTCTTCAGATTATGCAACAACTCAGTGTGTGTGTGTGTGTGTGTGTGTGTGTGTGTGTGTGTGTTTGTATGGAGATGAATGGAATAGCATACTTTCAAGAGTTCCAACATGAGAGCCAAATAATCAGTGAACCGTCCTGAAATAACCTTTTTCATTGGTTTGTTTCCTGTCACTGTTATTTTCTTTCTTCTGTCTGAACATCCGACTGGATTGAATGTCCAAAGTGATATTTTACGGCTAATCTCCTCTGAGCGCGCACACACACACACACACACACACACACACACACACACACACACACACACACACACACACACACACACACTGTTTTTATTCTCTAACAGATCCAGGGATAGTGATTTTGTTTGATCCAATAGAGTCCAGATTGATATACCATATCTCAGCCACTACTGGATGGATAGTTATGGATTGAGTTGTTGAATCTTTGGTAATCCCTGACTTTTCATGTAGCACCACCAAAAAAAAGGTAAAAATGTATAGTTTATAATACTTAAAAATGATTTCTTTGCAAGAGTGAGACAAGAATATGGAACAATCTCATGCCTGTGTTAAGTATGGAGCTGGAGTCTGTATGTGGTTAGCCTAGTTTAGCATAATTGGAAACAAGGGGCAACAGCTAGCCTTGCTCTGTCCAGAGCTAAAAGAAAATACACCCCAAAGCACCACTAAAGTTCACTAACTACTTGTTTCTTATTTGTTTAATCCGTGTACGAGCAGGAAATTAAAAAAATACTGTTTTTATGCTAAACTACGCTAAATGCCTCCTGGGTCCAGCTCGACACTTAATACATATACGAGAGTGGCATTGATGTTTTCATGTGATGAGAATATTTGCAAAAATCTTGAACTATTCCTAAAAAACTAGATATTTTTTGGTAAAAACAAAATTAAACTGTGCTTTAAAAAAAAGAAAAGAAATGCGATCGATCATGGACCTTAATTTCAGGCAAAGGTGTGCTTTACGTTTGTAAAATAACTTTCAGCAGATCAGGTGACCCACCCTGTTCTCCACAGCCAGGATGACCAGGTTGCAGTAGGCGTCAGGGCAGGGCGTCGGCTCCAGTGGATTGTGGTTCCTCCTCTCCCAGCTGCCGTAGCTCTTCCCCCGTTCCCAGCTTCCAGTGCAGGCTTGCCGCCGCTCCCAGCTCCCCCCTCCACCACTACCACCACCTCCTCCCCTCCTCTCCCAGCTCCCTGCTCCTCCACCACCTCCTCCCCTCCTCTCCCAGCTCCCTCCACCACCGCTACCTACCCCCAACCCCCAGCTCCCGCTCATTGGTCTCGCTCTGCGGTTCTCCCAGCTCCCGCCTGTTTTGCGTGTTTGCTGCCTCCTCTCCCAGCTCCCACCCACTCTCTTCCTCTCTAAACTTCCTCCTCCTCCTCTCTCTCCCCCACCTCCTCCCCCTCTCTCCACATTCTGGTTTTTGTCATGGTTACTCCTGGACAGCGACGGCCTCCAGTCGACTCCACAGATGGTGTGCCGTCGTTCCATCGTGCCCCCAGCCGGACGAGGGTCGGCGTTGGCGCTCATGGTTTGACGTCGGCCATCCACGCCTGTTGGCTTTTTCCTGTCCAAGCTGTCGTCCCCAGCAACCACTGTATCCACGTTCAGACCTGTGGGATGAGGTTCAAAAATGTGTATGCTCGCTTTCT
This sequence comes from Cebidichthys violaceus, assembly GCF_023349555.1. Lineage (NCBI taxonomy): Eukaryota > Metazoa > Chordata > Actinopteri > Perciformes > Stichaeidae > Cebidichthys > Cebidichthys violaceus. Next base: position 3,043,065 of record NW_027176816.1, read on the forward strand.
CATAGAAGAAGAGATGATCCATACTACCACATTTCACTCACACTAAACCAGAAACAAATACACAAAAAGAAAACAAGTAAAAAACATTGATTATCTTTTTCGCAAAACCACCCCTGAAGAGAGATTGGTGCTTTTTCAGAAGTCCAAGAGAAATTAAGGAATGGATTAAACTGTCTGTCTGCCAACGAGCTTACTACAGCAGCAGTAAACCAGCTTTACTTCCAAAGGCAAGGTGGCATGTTACTAGCTAACTACGTCATTTTGCAGGGTTACAGGTTTTGTTAGAAAAATACCTGCTTAGAGCCGAAACACATCCACTGCGCTGAAGCCGAGATGCATATCAGGGTTTAGAGTCCTGTTCAATATTTGGCTCGGGGAAGTTTAGTGTTGCGTTTGAGAAACTCAACGGTTAAATCCTTTTCTATTGTAATAAAGTAAATTGTAAAGAAGTCAGTGAGAAAATGACCCTACTTCTTACTGTATTTATTACCTCAGTAAACAGTGTAAACATGAGTTTATGGTCTCAATTGTACAAATCTTTTTGAACACAGCATGATGTTCATTTGGTAAACTATGGTCCCATTTAGATTAAAATGAAGGATAAAGCAACGTTGTGATTGACAGGTGGCTGCCACGGTGGTTTCTGTAGCTGCTGTGTTTTCGTCTTAGAACTCTAACCCTTTCACAGTGTGTTTTCAGCTTCATGAAAGTTAATTGTAAAATTTTTGGTCGACTGAAAATGTCTTATTCAGCGTTCGATTGTACTTAGCTCAACCCTCTCGTCTCACTTCTTGCAAGCATCCAACGGCTAAAAACCAAGATGGCAACGACCAAAATGCCGAACTCAAGGCTTAAAAACGGCAAACCAATGGGTGACGATACGTTGTGTCCACTTCAATTATACAGTATATGGCACTGGACCATGTCCCCTGTACCATGAAGTACGGTACAAATACAAAAACCATATACTCCTATACTTTAGTGACAAACATCATCAAAATTGTGCTGTGAGGAGCTAATCTTCCATTCTAAATACTCTTTTGTCAACTGAGAAGTGGCGGCATCGTCATTAAAAACACACTCATTGCTTAATGTCCTTCTGTAAATGACAATGTCTTGTCATCAGGTGTGTCCTCACCTGTCTTGAGGACCAGCAGGTGCAGTGCGTCGTCTCTCAGGTAGGAGGCAGCAGCGATCTCATGTGTGGGAATCCTCACCAGCAGCTTCTCGTTGTCTCTCCACGTCAGCAGCAGACAGCGAGCGGACAGACTCAGAATACAGTCCTGATCCACGCTGGTCTTCAACGGCAGCACCTTCAGCTGCTACTGACCAACACACAGGGAGATGTGATTATAGATTATAGATCAATGAGTGAGTCACACCTTGTTGCAGCCCTGATAGATGAAATACTGTGAAAATTGGCATTGTCTCATTAGAGATTTAATGTTTTTTGATCAGTGCTGACATGAGTAATACATGCAATCACGGCTTATTAATTACTAAACCTGAGTTAGTTAAGTTGTTTTATTATATTATTGATTCTTAACCTTGGCTGCAGTCAGTTAAGTAAAGATAATGTATCATAATAATTATAATAATGATTAGTTATAAACTGGTTATTGATTACTGTTGATTTAAAAATATATTATAAATGTGTTTGACCTTCAAGGTTTTAAATAACCAGGCCCCTAGTTATAAGATAGACCTATGAACCCCTTGGAGTCCATGTTCCCTCTTAGATCGGTTGATATTTGCCTCCTGGGCACCAAAACTCTGGAACAATCTACCAGCTGAGATTAGGTCTACTAAATCTATCACCGCTTTTAAATCTCTTCTTAAAACATTCTTCTTTGCTTTTATCTCATTGCAATTTATTTATCTATATTGTATTATTATTATTATTATTATAACCCTGGCTTGGATTATTTATACATTAGTGATTCATTATCGATAATATATTGATTACTAAGCCTGACTTTTTTTAGTTATAGATGTTGTACATCATTATCGACAGACATTCTTCATTATAGCTACGTTATTGATAACTAAGCAGTGATTCCATATAAATAGGTTATTGATTACTTACCCTGGCTGTGTCCAATAGTTGAAGCAGCTCGTCTCGGCTGGAGGGATTCAGTGAAACCGACACCCAGGTCAGGTGACCAAGGAACTGTGTGAGAGGTGAAAGGTCAAGCAACTGTTGTCATATTCTGTATATATATATACACAGAATATGACAACAGTTGCTCTATATAGAGCAACTGTTGTCATATTCTGTGTATATATATATATACAGAATATGACAACAGTTGCTCTATATATATGTATATATATATATATATATATATATATATATATATATATATATATATATATAAATATGCATTTTGTTGTATTGTAGTGTATATCAGGTTCTACCTTGACCTCCTTCTCTACATAGTCGAAGATGAGTCTCTCAGGGTGGATGAGGTAGTCCGGGGGATAGAGAGGGACAGTGTGCAGCGGGCGTCGGTAAACGCTGCCTCGATCCACCGGCCTGCGACCAGACTTTGACCAGACAAGCCGCTTAATAGGTGAGACAAAACTCTGAAAAGAGATACATAGGCATTGGGACAGACAAGAAGATAAGATAAGAGGACATTAAGCATTTTAAGGTGTCAGAATTTCAGCAAAATTATCTTTGCATGTTCATGGCCCCGTGATAATAATTCCTTTAGGTCCTTTTCCTTTCACCATCAGGCAAAATTTTGCACACAAGTAATCCCTTATCTCAATATTGTCGTCATAAACATTTTGAGTATATTTCTGGTCCCCAAGGGCAACACATTCTCACTCCCAACTCGTCAAAAACCGCCACTTGATCAGTTAACCAGCCTTCAGAGAAGCCGTCATTGAAAACTGTTTGGGAAAGGGCAGACAGTTTCAAAGAATACTTGGTAGGTGATTGGATTAATCATCTCTCAATTTGTCATTAAAAACAAATGTTTCGAGGAAAGCCTTTAGTGCCAATCTGTGTTCTTCTTTCAATGGAGAAATTCTCTCCATGTCTGATATAACCGATGCTATTGCAGCATATGCTAACGTTTTCAGGAGCCGCCATTGGTCGGTGCTCCAGCTTACTGAACACAAAAGCATTACTTGTAATATGTGATCCTACAATTCTTGCGTGATCTCGTGACATTGCGTGATCCACCTGCCGTGTAAGGTAATTCAAACATATGATGCTCTGGGTACCCCTCTAGCGTCAGTTTCGGACGTGTCAGGAACGGCGTGTCAGATCCGTTCATTACATGCATAGTGTATTCCAAAACTTCCAACTTCCAACTTTGACAAAAAAAACTACTTTAGGTTTAGATAACAAAACTACTTGGTTCGGTTTAGGTAAAGATAAGTGTTTGGATTAAAATAGCTACATTTGTTACATAAAATAAGTCAGTTTTTTACATAACTAGCATTATTTAAGTACGGATTATGTAACAAAACTAATAAAATAGGTCAACATTGACTTGGTTTCACATGGGACACAAACAGCAGTCTCCTGTGTGAAAGTCTTGTGTTTGTTTGACCATCCAAAGACCCCGCCCACCTGCCCTCTCCCTCTTTATTCTAAGTCCGTTACTCAGACCGTCTAATATTGTCGAGGACGGGTTTACATTGGAGTCAGTTGAAAGCAAAGTGTGCCTCATACTGACGCTAAAGGGTGCCACGGTGCGTCAGTATCAGACGCCGACGGGCACTGACCAAGCGGCGGCATTTCACGAGTTGGGAGTGAGAACTGGTTGCCAGTGGATGCATCCTATTGATTTTAATGACCATGACCTTCTCTCTAGTCCTACCCACGGGGAAAACTTTAAGCTCCACAACTGGTGAGTCTCTAAAAATGACTAAATCGGGAGTATGCCGTTTAACACTATTATGGCTATAATTATCCCAGCAGTCTCTAGTCACTAGGTGGGTGTTTTGGTTTTGAATCTGAACTAGAATATCACAAAAGACAGTTCATTTGTGTGAACATACATGCTTCGGTGTATTTGCGTGTACGTGTGTGTGTGTTAATGCAGTACATCCCCTTAGCTGTTCCAGCAGTGATTGACAGGTAAGCAGTAATCTTTGACAGCTCCCTGCTGAGGCTCACTGTCAACACAGCTCCCACTGTTAGACACCCACTGACATGCACACACACACACACACACACACACACACACACACACACACACACACACACACACACATTGATATCCTGTGGCCAAAAGGCATGAGGCGAATGGACGTGACACACACACACACACACACACACACACACACACACACACACACACACACACACACTGAATAGAGAGAGGAAATTAGCTTTTTAGAATTAAAAACCTGTCTTGTCTTTATGAATTACAAGGACAGGTTTCTGCATATCAGACTGAGGACTGATGAACATCTCTGCACTCAGCTGGATTTCCTTGTAAGACAGAGGAGTGTTATAATGAGTTTTGTTCTTCCGCTTGTTCCAGTTCTTTTTTTTGAGGAGACATAAAGAGGAAAATAATTGGATTTTTGTAATGAATGTGCTTAATACAACTAAAGTGCTGTAGAGCAAATGGGTTCTGAGGTTTGCACTTTTTTTCTTCTTCTTATGTCTTGGTATTTTTCTTTTAAAAATATTTTTCTTTTCATATGCTGTTTTATTTAGAGTTTTAGAAAATAGGAGGCCAGGCATCTAGAAGATTGTTCTCATTTAATGTTTTTAAAGAGTTGAATCAATCAATTTAATTCGATCACGGAGAAGTTTATTATGTTGTTCTTGGGAAAGACAGCCGCTGAGATAATGGCTAACAGGCTTGCAGGTCAGGAACATATTCAGTCACACTCTGTAGTGTGCTGTTGTTTACTATCCTTTACTATACTATCCTCATTTCATTCAATAAAGTATTAATGAAGCATGGAAAAACAGCTTGCCAGTTAGTTAACTCCTGAGCCCGACCGCTAATAGGACTATACATTCAAACTGTTTATTTAAGTATTTTACACCATCGACCGCGGCCTCAGACCGTTCCTCTTTTGTGCAGCAGCTCTAGTAACACAGCTAATAAGTTACAACAGGTGGCACCAGTCTGAACTCTCCAGCTCTTGTTCCTTCAAAGGTTAGCACTGTGAAACAGTTTGCTCTTGGTCAACCGTGTACATTTGTCTTTCAGAGTTTGCTGAACTCGGTGCAAAAGATTCACACTGATTGACTTCACCCCTGCAAGTGAATTCACTGTCGCTGCGCTCCATTGAAATGAATTGATTTTGCCTCACAATTTATGCCGTTTTAAATGCTGGTGTGACCTGGCATACACTTGTGTTTGTTTGAAACTATGGATTGCTGGATAGAGCAGGATCTTTAAAAGGCTCAACAATGACACTAGTATTTGCTGTATGGTAGAGACAGAGGAAAAGAGACTGCAGGCCTACCTTCTTGGATTTCTTGGGTTCATAGTCCATTGCGATTCAGCCCCCCCAGTACTGGTCCTGTTCTGGGTCGGATGAGTCCTGGTTCTGGTCACACTCCAACTGAATATATTTATATATTTTTTTCAGTTTGTCTTTTGTTGTCTTTGTATCTGTATCCCAGTTATTTTTTCCATCGTTCCTACTGTGTCAACGTCTCTCTCTGTTATTTTTGCTTCTATCTAGGCTGCTTCATTCTTGTTCTTTCTTGTTTCTACACTAATTGTTCTTTTGGGGCCATACGCACACACTCACATGTACACACACACACACACACACACACACACACACACACACACACACACACACACACACACACAAGAACAGGAAGCAGAGGAAGCCCACTTCCTGTCCGAGAGGAAACTCCACCAGAGACTGATAAGGCCCATTCTCTCTGCACTGATCAAACACACACACACACACACACACACACACACACACACACACACACACATACACATACACATGCATGCATGCACGCACGCACGCAAGCACACACACATACACACACACACACACACACACACACACAATTAGGTGATTTTCTCTTATTTAAGTTTCCTTTTATTGAAAAGCTGAGAAAATTTGATTCGAAGGTGCGAACAACTATGAGCTACTGTACTTACTAACAGAGAGTTGGAACTCGTCAACAATCAGCACCTATCATTAATTTTCTTTATAATAAACTATGAAAACATAACCAGGGTTGTAAAATGCCGAATTTTCCTTTCTTTACCTCTTTACATTTTCAACTCTATTGACACTGTTCACAATGCAGCATCATGTGATGACGTCTACTGCAAACCTATTTACAGAGACTGAGACTGTGGGATTTCTTTTAATCTGAACCTAAGATCTCCCTCACGCCAACCAAGGAACATTGTAAAAAATAGACCTTTCAGCTGCCCAAAGACTTGAAAAGAGTAACCCATGCTCTTATTATGACACTACTCGACTAACCTCTAAATCAACTGCCTCAGCAGAAAACTGCAACAATTTATTTTATGAACAAAAACTATATGTAGATCCAGTTTTAACTTCTCTCCATTATTCTTGACGTACACCGCATTTCATTGGTGTTCTTTTACCTCCCTCGCCCGTCTTCCAGTAAAAACAACCCAGTCGCTTGAAAAATTTTTTGGCATCATATGTTTGTGTAAACCACCGGATACATTGAATGTTGACGTTCTGAACCAAAAAGACATTTCTTGAATACGTCTCATATCAGCCTTGTATCACGCTTGCAGAAACACACAATGACACGTGGTTAATGCTGTGAAATATTGGTTAGGTTTAGGCAAGAAAAATACTTGGTTAAAGTGAGAAAAAAAGGTAATGTTTGTGTTAGAATGACAACATAACAATGTAGCGTAAATAAATAACAACTGCCCATAGTAACTACTACTACTAACTACAATTACATAACAACCATAAAGTTAACATAAACAGTGGTCTCCTTGGTCAAAGTCTTGTGTTTGTTTGACTCATGCCCCAGCAACTGCCCATCAATTTTCTTGCTTGTTATTCTATATTATTGTGTAACTTTAAATAGTGAGTGCTGCAGGGATGACGAAAGCCAAGCATCGCCCTGGTTCCCTCGAAAAAATATCTGATGGGACTTTTTGATTGAATTTTGGAATATTACAGAAAATAAGCTTTATAAGATACTTACACATTTTGTTCAGCAAGATAATCTTCACAACCCCCACGACCCCTTTTATGATTTTTGCTTTAAAATTCATGAGTGAGATATTTACTGACATACTTTATGTTGTAGAACAGCACTTTTAAGTTTGGCTGCAAGTTTGCTCCTGTCTTTAGTGTTGATCGCATTTGAAGTGATGATGTAATTTACAGTTGAGAGAAATGATCATTTAAAGGGACAGTAAACCTATGGACTCTATACACTTCCTATTAGTAATTGGATCCTACATGAACACACATTTTCAGAATTCCAAGACTTTCACATATGTCACTGCACCAATCAGGGTTCAGCAACATTGGAATCAAAATA
>NW_027176816.1:3053062-3088062 GCF_023349555.1 Cebidichthys violaceus
GGGCGCTGACCAAGTGAGTGAGAACGAGGTTGATCAAACTTGAGAAAAAGAAGCGAAATTAAGAGGAAAAAAAGGAAGGAGTGCTTGGAAGCAAGGAGTGAAAATAAAAAAACAAAAGATCAAATAAGGGGAGGAATACTCCTTCCTGCTGCAAAGTAAAAGTGTCACACCTGTATGTCAAGTTGGGTTTTTGTCCTGTCTCCACGTTTGTTTTGTGACTTCCTGTTTTATTTTGGAAATTAACTCTCCTCTCGTTTCAGGTTCCTTGCCCTTCCTCATGTGTCACCAGTCTGATTGTCTTCCCTGATTCCTGATTGTCTCCACCTGCTCCCCTACTTCCCTCATGTGTACTTATAGTCTGCGTCTCCCCTTGTCCTGTGCCAGTGTGTCATGTCCTTTTGCCTTGCACACCCGCCTCATGCTATCAGCAAGACCAAGCCTTAGTATTGTCTATCCTGTTCTTGTTTCTTGTTTCTCGTTTCCTCTGTAAGAGCGACCTTGTTTTGCATTTTGCCATTTTGATCTTCCAGCTCTTTGAGTAGAATCACAGCTTTTTTATTTGTAGTATTATACCTTCCTTGCAAAGTGATTTTTGGTTTGGCTTTCGCAGTTTTTACTTTACTGCTCTTTGAGTTAAATCGGAGTTTTTAGTTCTGCTTTGTAAGTTTGTTTTCCGGCCTCGCTAAAAGAGGTTTTGTTTCCAGGGATTTTCCTGAGCCTTTTTGTTGAAAATAAAAGATCGTCAGTTGAACCTTAACACCTGTGTCCGAGTCCTCATCTAGAGTTCCCTCCGTGACAAAAAGAAAACAGAAGAAGAAGCAGACTGAAAACACAAAAACGAAAAGGAAAGCATAGGGAAAAAGACTTGAAGAGAAAAGGGAGAAGGAGGAGGGATTGTTGTTTGGTTGCTGAATCTCCAGAGATGCCTGCCAAATAAACAACAAGTCCTCAGGATGGAGGGATGGTGATGTGAGAAAGAGATCAAAGAATGTTGGTTTGAGGGAGAGCTTTTGTGTTGTCGCCTCGAGAGGAAAGAAAGAGGAGATTCAAGAAGAAACAAGAGAAACAGGGCGGGAAGATTCAGCGGAAAGCGTTGGTGGAGCTCCAACTTCGGTTTCAGCTCCGCCTCACTCCGGTATCGCACCTGGGAACTCCTCAGTAAAGTCCAAACACAGAAAAACCACGGCCAGTAAGAAACAGCCAATCAGAATGAGTTAGATTCTGTCTAGTGGCGGACATAAGTTGCAGATTTTGTAGAACTTGTTAAAAAACTAAATTCAGCAACACTGGTGCAGTGTTTAAGGAAATACAGAGCCTTTGAGGCTCATGGGTTCTGTAGTGTTTAGAGCCATTTGATAAAAAACTGATGTTCTTGATAAACTGTTCCCAAAAACTAGAAAGATGTGATTGCAATCACTACAGCTGAATGGGATTGGGAGACACCTGGCAAACATACCTATATATGTATATAATGCTTTCAGCCTAATAATCAAAACAATTATTCAAACCCTCTTCAGAAAACAATAAAATTAAATGTAGTAAACCTAACTGATAGTGCCTCTTCATTGTGATTAAAGTATTGATAGGTAAATTAATTACATTGTTGATGTTTACAAAATCTGAAATCTGCTGTTCTAAACTTGTATCCTTGAAATATGGGTATATTGTATAATACCAATGTATAACAGCAGATACATGTTAACAGAAACATAGTTACTACCTACTGATCGGTTCGTTTTTCTTTTGTGTGCTTCTTATCATCATTATGTTGGTGCAGTTTTTTTTATTCCTTTTTTATATTTTTTGTTTGTCTCCTTATGTTGAGGGGAGGTCTGTTGTACACGTTTCTTCTTGACCTCTCCTGTCCTTTGGTTGTCTCAATCTAACTACATGCAGGACTCAGTCTGTGCTTTGTACCTCATTGAATGTAAAAATGCATTCAGTTAAGCCATTACATATGAAGTGAAGTAAAACGCTCAATAGTTCCCTCACAAAGCTTCACAAATTGCAAACATTTAAGTTAAGTACAAGTACCTTAAACATTGCAATGAAGTGCAATATATGACTTTATATTTATTTTCCATACGCTGTAACAGAAAACACAGACAGCAGTGTATTTCGCCGGCTGTTCAGCCATGTTTACTACAGTATTATTCCCATCTACAGTTATCAGCACATCTTGTTGAGCTCTTTTTTTAACAGCGTCATAGATATTTTCACCACTGGTTTATTTTTCTGCTCATTCACTCAGAGGATGTTGAAGCAGCATTATCAAAAGAACTTAGAGCACATCCTGACATACATACTGTACATACAATACATACATACGAACCAAAGCACACACACTCATACATGTCCTAGTATATCGCCACTCTGATATATACAGATATATAGAATGAGTAAAAAAAAAAAGAAAATCTATTTTCAGTTTTTACATCTTAATATAAGAGTCATACCAAAGACATGGCCACTGAGTGAGTAAACAATAGATAAATATATATAAAACAAATACAAAAATAAATAAACATAAATACTTGCATCAATTAATAAAAGATGATTTGAGTTTTTGAACTCGCTTACTTTTTTAACATGTTTTTGTTCAAGTCGGTATATAACCAGCGCACCACTTTTTACTTTTATTTCACTTAAAAGGGCTTCATTATCCAATCAGAGAAAGCGAAGCCTCGCCCTCGGCCCACGATTGGGTGGTTACCATATGCATTATCTGTACATTATCATGCTTGACATGACATAGGATTGTTGTTTTCAGCACCATTAACATTGCAGTGACTGCCACCACTGTACTAACATCCACTAGTTCAGGTAGGACACAACACTGTCAGGATAATTCTAATACCAAGTTACTACTGATATTGATTTGTTATTTATCCATTTTGACCCACCACAGACAAAGTTTTCCCGTAGAGCAGGTAAGAGAGCTGATATGGAAATTTTACCCTTGCTGTCTAATTGGGAATACAATCAAAAACCTTGTGAAGATCTGAGCGCTTACATACTTGCTTTTAACAATGCATTAGTGTGTGCATGATGGTCACGCGTGTACCCAATGCTCCGGAGCAATCAGATAATAATGCAACCCATCTGCAGGATGCAATTAGAAACATGGCCTCTCTGGCAGACTCTAACAACTTAACAACACCTACAATGATGGAAGGTTTTAAAGACAAACTAAGTAACTAAGATATTCTCAATACCAACTCGTTGAATACTGACGCTAGGTCAATGGCCTTACGCTTCAAACTATGACATTCTAGGTTGCTCTCCCACGTCAGTTTTGGACTAGTCAGTTTCTGCATTACATGCATAGTGTCTTTTCAAATTAAACTCCTGTGTTCACAAAAAACGTAGAGTTTCCGCTCATTACATGCATTCGATCTCTCTTCAAAATAAACTTGCCGTCCAACCTCAAAGGTAGACTTTCTCGTTCTCTATTCTACATCAGTTGCTCTGGCCGCTGTATAATGACGTGAATAGTTCTACGTTAGAGTTAGTTGAGAGCCCGGTGAATCTCATACAGAAGCTTAAGGGTGCCTCGGTATCAGATGCCGAGTGGCATTGACCAATCGTCGATATTTGATGAGTTGGTAGTGAGAACACATTGGATATTCTGGTGTCAGCCAGGGATGACTCGGCCTGATCTGCCCCCTACAGGATACATTTTTTTATCCTACAGGTAGACTCAAGTATATGAAAGATACTGCATCACAACCCCTTATCTATGTGAACGCATTGTTAAAAGGCAAGTATATAAACTATTCTTAGTGACTTGCTCCACCCATCGACCTAAAGTACACAAGGTTGGAAATACTTCTCCTGGGAGTCCCTTCGCCACTTCAGAATATACACATGCATCATCAGCATAGAGGTGATAATCAAACCCACCCTAGATACTGCAACAATAAAGACATTTGTGTTGACCCCAGGTGGCAGCAGGAGGGAACTGTTTGAATTCCTTCACTACCCAAAAAAGTAAATAGTACATTACTCCAATCAACAGTCAATGTTTTTTTCTTACTGTCTGTCAGAGTGGATATGGTGAAGAGGTTCATACACGTTGAACAGCTTTCTCTTTTAAGTTTTTACACTATAAACACAACAGCCTACCCCAGCTTTGAAAAGGGTAAGGGAAGTGCCAAAATTAAAGATGAGATGTCATTTATATTTATCCGAAGCAGAGGTTTGTCCTCTTTTGTAAAAACTATAACCCTAAACATCTTTGACACAAGTTTATAGTAGTTAAATATGAGTTCTTACTGTGCCATAATATTTTGTTTTTTTGTGCTTGTGTCAGTCAACCTTAAATTGGCGACCCCCTGAACAATCACATCCTCTAAATGTTTGTTGGGTTGTAAATAAAAAATCTTGGTATTGTAGCTAAGGAAAAATAAATAAAAGTTAAACTGTATCATGAACTTGGAGCCTTTATCACTACACAGTACCTCAAATGCATCTTCAATGGTGTTTTGATGAGCATGCTTTTTGAGATGCATCAGAGTCACATAGGGAATGCAATGGTATTAAGAGAAATGCTTTTGAGTGCATTGCTAAAAATGCTAACATCTTGTGTTGCCTTTATCTAAAACAATCACAACATTGGTATAAATGTTTCTTGGATGGACTTGAAGAAAGTCCTCTTCATAACAAATCACAAGTCACCTTATATGCACAGACTAACCTAAGGCTTTTAAAGAAAAAAAAGTATTTTCAAAGAACTTCAAAGAGACTGCCAAAGAGAGACCTGTTGTGTAATATGAGAGAGGACAAAAATTAGCTTTGATGCAAGTGTTTCTTTTTTCTTTTTTTTTTTACTGTTCTGCCTCCAGGTACTGTTGCTGACCATGCTGGACTTTCTTAGCATCTAGCTGCTTCTAATTGATAGTAACACATTCACACCTGGGAGCTGCTGCCTTTAAACTTCAACCCTTGAAGTTGTGTGCCGAACAACTCCGCTGATTTTGTTCAAGTTGTGGCACCTTTTTTCTGGGCATCACAACAGCAGTTTAAAAGGAGCGAAGAGGATTTCTCATCTGACGACTTCATTTTTCCTGTCAGTCGACTGATGATGTCACTTACCAGTACAAACCTGACTCTATCTACTTTTGAAGGCCTGTACATGGTTTCATTTTGTAAACATCGTCTTTCAAAAATTCCAAATCCTTGTCAACATCCTAACAATAAACATCAGCTTTTGCTGACTAGCTAGCCTGCAAAAACAATCCTCAATGTACTTTGCAACTCTTGAGTTTTTGTTATCAATTTCTTTTGCGTGTATATTGTTACTTGTATTAACCGCTCACTGGATTTGTTCTAGAGACATTTTTTTATCAGCTACTGTTCTCGCCAAAGATCAAACACTGCAAAATGTTTTCATAGCATAATGAGGTTGTTAATGACACCCTTTATACCTCTACATCTTATGCATTCCAAGAAAAGTGGACAACATTTAGACTCTTACGAGTAAATGAAGCTTCTTCATCCAAAAGTCATTCATCAACTAGAGCTTATTATAATAGCTTATATCTGACATCTGTATTTATTCAACTGTACATCACAAGCCTGTTTGTGGCGAGTTAGAGCATGCCATATGGGGGTAGCCATTGCGGAAGTCATCCACCTTACATCCTTACATCCAGACCTGATTGATTTTTTTTTTTACAATTAAGTCCTTTATCAAGTTGGGGGTGACAGAGCAGCTGGGATGTAATCAGTGGAACTTTTGCTATGGCTGTTTTTGTACCACATATGGATGGCTGGCTGTTATCATTTGTATATCAGGCTTACATTTCAGAATCACTTGTGAGCCATTCATATGATGGGTCCTTGTTGTGTCATGATACTTGAGCCCAATGTATAAGACTACATTTCTCTTTAGACACCACGGACAGAATGTGAGGGACATGCAACCTTTTGGAATGGTGCAGCAAATGTAAATGCAAATGAAAATGTAAATGTTATAATCTCTGTCTACTTGCTTAGACAAATACTCCTATTTACTGTATGTATACTCTGCAAAGTGATTGCATTTCTTTAAATATTAAAGAGTACTCAATTGGCAATTAACTGGTGATTTGGAGGTAAAAAGAAATCTAGACGTCTTGATTAAAACCCAGCTAAGTGTAGTCATTGTTTAATTCATGCTTTTAGTTTATTTCATTATGTAGTTCTGTCCTGCGTCACTGGACATAACTACATTAACACATTTTAAGGGCTGTTGAAATATCATATTTATCCTTTTATCCCGTTAAGCCCTAAGCCTATTTGTAGGCCTCTCCTCGATTTTTGCAACCCATAGTAAAGAGAGTGATTTTCGTCTAAATATAAGGTGTATTTTAATAGTTTTGCTGACCCTTGTGAAATTTGTTCTGATTTGTAAATATCAGTATATATGTTACTGGTTAAGAGAACATTAAGATGGAACACAGCACAAATTTAAATTCTTTATCTCCGATTAAAAATGAATCCAATTTTGATAAGACATTTTTTTTTAATGTTGTAGTTGAAAGCTCAAACCTCTCCCAGATCATAGCCCAATGGGTTGAGAGTCTCTCTGCACAATGTTTTCTTTGATAAAGTTAAGCATTCAAGAGCTAGAGAGGTATGAGTCATTTGGTTCCAGCTGTTCCATTGTAATTTTATATAGTACATAATTATATATTTCACTTCTTTTATGACTAATAGTGTTCAATCTATCATATGCAGCAGTTTGGCATCATTTAGAGAGCCTGGATCCTCTCTGAGCCTGTTTATGTCTGTCATCCATGAGATTTTCTCATCTGGCTTCCAGTCCAGGTCTCATAGCTCAGCCTATGGTTGGTCGATTTCAGTCAATGGACCCTCCTTAGAAGCGTCTGAGTCCTGGCTTTTTAATAAACGCATTGCGATTTTGATTGACAGAAGCGTTAGCCAGTAGGGAGTAAAACCGTGGCGCGTCATCTGAACCGTGCGCACAACATCGCCGGAATTCGATCCCATCCCCCCACGGTGCCTTTGTTAGACGGGCCCTTGTTTCTGCACGGGGACATTTCAGAGACGCACCGGAAATATGTAGAAATATTGTTGACGGAATTAAGCGGAGATTTACAGCAGAACAACGAAAAGGTAAGGAGCTTTGGATGATTTTGAAGGATATTACGCATTGTGTTTCTTGTGTTTGTTTGCTCACAGCCTTGTGAGGGTTTACCGGAGAGACGATCTGATGGTAGTTCTGGAATCTGTGTTGAATGCTTGTGCTTTTTGCTATCTCGGTTGCCTATGCTAACCGTTAGCTTTGTTATGCTAACTCGGAGAAGAGCGAGTTAGGTTAGAAATACGTGATTTTGTGATAAATCTTACACTATTTGTGTAGAATGGTGTTTGGAGTGTGTAAGAATGTCTTAGATTGTTTGTTTTACCCAGATTTTGAAAAAAAATTTCGATTTTTTTTTTTCATATTCATAAATACATGCATAAATGGACTTTTTTGGACGGTAAATGCTACAGCTGACCCGAATTTGGGTCCGTTGGGCTTAACGGGATATTATACGTCAACTAGATTTCTAAAAATAACTATCACTTTTCAACGAAATTTAACTTAGTTTTAATCTAGATGTCTAGGCGTCTTTTGCCCTGCAAATCACTTAGGCAATATTTATGAGATAGTGAGTCCCCATTCTTGTCTAATTTGCTACCAAACCAAATGATTGCATGTCCCGTGCAAACTCCAGTCTCTAAAAGTTCCCAGGTAAGTCTCTGTTGAATCTCCGAGTCCAAGGCTCAAGTTCATGCAGCGGACTGTTTCTCAATTATCTCAAACTCTGCAACTTCATTGCCCTCAAATCCTTTTACTTCTTGCTCTAACCATGCAGGATGAAACCAAATAACACTCCTTGGTCCCAGGATGAGAGATCAAATGTCTCACCTCCAAGCTTTTAGAAAAGACGTAGATTATCTCAGTTCGGTGTTACTCCCTTTACTTCCCACGGCTCATTCATGCTACGTACTCCCGGACTGCGCCCTAAGGGGAGAGCTTTGGTCCCAGATTGCGCTTCACATTTTACAATCAAGTTTGACAACTTCTTTTTAAAAAAAAAAAGAGTTGCCTGAAACTCTGTCTCCTTTCCATGCTTTTCCTGGCATAGGTAGTCCTGGGATGAGAACTGATCTCAGGCTGAGCCTTGGTCTAAGACTGCACTTTTAAGTTTAAGAGCCTCCCTTGGCTTAGACGGTTGTCTCATATTCTAAAACCTCTTTGCTGCCCATCATGCTACTCCTGTACTGTATCCTCGGGCTGACGGCTGATGAGGTCTCCAGAAGCAGAATGGTTTTGCGAAGGCGCCGATCGATAAAGTGTGCATCCCAGGCCGGGTATCGCTTCCTTGGGAGGTCGATCCGGATCACAGGCCCCTCCTGTGCACGAGATGAGGAGGAGGTCCTGTGAAGGAGTGCAGGAGAAGATGAAGGGGAGGGACGTACCTGGAAGACAGGCAGGCAACTGTCCCTGTCTCTGTCCTTGTCTCGCTCTCCGGGAACCGGCTCCCCCGTGTCTTTAGTCCTGGGGAGAGTCCTTGGAGGGCTGGTAATGACCATGTCTGTTTGGGACCCTTGGGATGGGGTGAGGCAAGCATCAATCACTCCCGCTACCCCTACCGCACTCACCACACCCTCGTCCACACACCCTCCCCACTGTGAGCCCAGAACGGGCCCATCCGGGTGCAGCCAGCAGTAGTACACCAACATGAAGAAGGTTCCCAGGGCAAAGCTGCAGGCCACCAGGCACACCACCACCAGGGCGTAGGAGTCGGAGGTCTGTGGGCCACGGTAAGTGTACCAGGCGGCGGTCAGAGCCACATTCTCAGCCAGCGTCACAGAATAGTAGACGGTCATACGTAGGCGACTGGGGCCTTCCTTGACATTGAACCAGCAGAAGATGTAGATGATGCCCACCACCATGTTGTAGATGATCTCCTCCCATTTGGACATGCAGAAGTCAGTTTCACCTTGGATGATCCAGAAGGTCATGACACACCTGAAAGACAATAAACAATATCCTTAACAACAGCACGATGAGTCCTGTTCATTTTGTAATGGCTGCTACTAAGAATAATATGCAACTTCAAAAGGACTTTATAATGACTGTGTATTTTCTAAAAGATAGCACCTGTTCTTTGTTATAATACTAACATGTATTTTATTATTTTTACATTATTACTACGACCATCATTCAAGTTATTACTACAGCAACACCTTCTCCCACTGTAATTACAACCAGTAAAACAGCATTGGACAATTACACCACCTTATCATGGTAAGACAAGAGGCTATGTGAGTCCCGGAGATCAATTTTTGTCTAAGGAAGGGCATTATCAGTCAAAGACTTGGCCCAGACTCCAGAAGAAGAAGATCAAATTGTCATGACATTTGTGATGGATATTCATGATCAAAGAGGATGACCCCTTAAAATGGCAAATATAAAACTGTAATGAGCATTTTTAGTGATTTAAATCTATTACCTGGGTAATGTAATGCATTTTTAAGGATTTTAATTATTAACCTGGGAATTAAGGGATATTTCATTGAAAACACAACAGATGCACTTATGCACTTATTGTAAGTTGCTTTGGATAAAAGCGTCTGCTAAATGACTGTAATGTAATGTAATGCACAATCACCCAAAGTTAAAGCATAACAAGACATTAATATTGAATCTCTGCTTACCACAACCTTTTTGCACCAATTTCATAAATTTATAAATAATCACAATGAATGGGGAGGAGCATTATAAATCAACCAACAATAACTATTATGTATCCTTCCTTGGGGAAAGAAGCAGCAGAGTGCAGAGAAAGCAGATTGTTTTGAACACACTGATTTAATAAGGCTAATGAGTGAGAAAGGGCTTGTGTTAAAAAGAGGATATATTTACAGTTTTTATTCATCATTCACTTAATCAAGTTGTTTTCCTCTACAATACTGTAAATGACAATGTATTTGAGTAAATACATTGCATGACTATCTAAAGACTCTAATTTTGGAAACAGAGTTATTGAATAATTGATCTTCTATTTATTTTGTGTGCCGTTGCGATACAAGATCACTGATACAATATTAATTTGATGTCAATGTAGCCAGTCAATGGTTAGGTAATAACTGTAAACTTGTATTAAACACTCGAGCAATAAATATTTTTTCTGGTTACTATAATTGAGAGAAAAGACCTAGAGTTTTCTCCTGATAACTATTAAAAAAAAACTCTTCATTATTCATAATGTTGTCAAACACTAAGCTTCTCATTGTGGGTCCAGACTCTTTTGCATCAGGTCACATGGCCCACCAGTGGCTGACGATGAAAATGCCGAAGTAGAGCTGGAAGACGGAGGCGAAGAGGGCAAAGGCCACGGTCCTCGCCCCGATGGTGAAGAAGTGCCACAGCATCTGGGTGATCACGGCCTTGTAAGACATGGGCAGCTTGTCGTCGCGGGAGTCCCGGAGAACCTTCTGGTAGGAGGCGATCATCCAGGCCAGAGAGACCAGGGAGGCCGAGGCAGAGAGGCCTGGGAAGACAGATGAACAGACAGAGAGAGAGAGAGAGAGAGAGAGAGAGAGAGAGAGAGAGAGAGAGAGAGAGAGAGAGAGAGAGAGAGAGAGAGAAATTAGAGGAAGGGAAGAAAGAGGCACACATTTAAAAACATTTGAGTGATGAAGGGGGAAATTAAATAAAGAAAGGCAGTAGCTGGCTAATTATAACAAATACACACTGACATGAAATACCAATATTTCTGTCAAATTAACTGTGAAACGTTGATATTGAAAGTGAACATATATTTTAACCATATACCTTACAGCATGACAACTTCTGTAGACTGAAGACCTCAAAATGTGGTAGGAAGCTTTGAAAAACAAAAACACTAAGATGACCTTAAACTGAGTTGATTTTTCACTGTCAAATGTTAGAGGCAGTTTAAAAACAGTGACATCATAACTATAGGCGCTCACTATAGAGTCCATCTTAAAACTAAGAAATATATTTAGGAAGTCCTTCATCCCAAGCGCAATCAATATTCTCAACTTAACAAAGAGACTGAGAGGATTTAAGCCACAAACATGGACATGAATTGTTTTAATGTGTAATATGACCATGTCTATGTGTTCTACTGACTGCTTGTCAGCTTTTTATGTTAAAATGAACCCATAAGGAGTTCAATTTCCGGGGATCCTGAATCACATTTAGTGGCCTGTGCAATATTTGTCCGGTATCTGTTAAGATATCTTTTCCTGGACCAGAACAAACTGAACTGCTAGTGAAAATAACACAATGGTAAAGAATTTCTGTCGACCGAGAGATGGCGTAATGTCTCAATTGATGCTAAAATTCTAATATGGCACCTTTAAATGTTTTGCATCCTTGCTCATTCAAGTAGACCTGGAATAGTTTCATTTGAAGTAAAAGGATCATTAGCCTGCACACGTAACTGTGCCGCCCAGAGTGCAGTTTAAACACATTAAACATTCATGTGTGTTAATCATGCAGTCTTGTCTCAAATTAGCCATGAATCACACTGAGAAGGCATTAAAATTTGAGCAGAGAAAGAGTTGCACCGACTTTGCATTTTAATGTAATTTTGATCATCCTAGGTTTTCTTATGAAGAGATTGGGGAGAACTTGAATATTCCTCTCATGTAGAAACTTACTGATACTTTAGTTAGATATTCAAAAAAACTAAGATTACTGCTGTTGAAAACAAGTTTTTGCCTTGAAGACTCAGAGTTGCAGTTGTTCGGTCCATAAGGTCGTTCTTAAAGGCAAGGCGGGAGTGGGGCTCACTTTCAGGAGTTTCATGCCTCAGACCAGCCCACTTAAGTTCACAACATATTACACAGCGTATAAGTGCTTCCTCATGTGTATCACCCGGGAAGAAATTATTTGTAACATAGGTCAACATGCCACAGGAGTCACAGGACTGTTTCTTGATTGGCTGTGGGTGATCTCTGGCTGCACTTTGCCGCAAAAAATGAAACTATCTCCAACCTGTAGCTGGGCCACATTTTGCCGCTGCAGCTTTCAACAGATGTTGCATGGCAGCTCGCTGCAGGCCGCACTTTGCTGCTGCTCGGTGTGTTTTTTGGTGTAAAGTCATCGGCCCTTTTGGCCCAACAACCAGCCCGGCACTCCAAGAATCCTTTCCGTTATTCCCGATTAGTCACCTCATCGTCCCCCCACACCTTTGTGCCTTTTTTAAAAAATCATAAACTTTTCCTCATAAAAGTGTTCCTCTTAAAAATCCCTTGTAACAAATGGCCTAAAAGCAATGCAGGACATATTGCTTTATTACATTTACATTGTACTGAAATGATAGGCAGATTGCCATGTTGTTCTTCTAATCTAGTTTTTCTGTTTGTTGTACTTGAAACCCCTTGAATGCCCGCTCATGCTCTTTAGCATGAACATCAATTACAAAGTCGTTTGCGGGTAGAAAAAAAATAAAACAATAATAATTGTAGAAATTGCTGCTTTAACAAAACACAAAGATAACTTGTGTTCTTTAGTTTTAATTGTATATTCATTTCTTACTTTATGTTTTAGAGTATTTCTTGGTTTCATGTTATTAGTAGTTTGTTCCTAAGTGTGTTCTGCAGCAGGAGAGATTTCTCTGGATGTTTTCACCATCATCCTTAGCTTGATATTTTTTTTCCTTTCATAAAAACCCAATTGGAATTTGACATCAACCCAAACTGACCACAGCCAATGATTTCAGGGAACAACCCCCTCTTGCTCAGTTGATAAACCCCACCTGGGTTTACAAGCCAGACCAATGACATGACTCGTTTCCTGGAATGCAGCTTAAGGAAATAAACCAAAGCAGCTACAGAAGAAATGAAGCAGAGGGGATTATGGGTGGAAAGAGACAGATGCAGTTTGTTATGCTTGGAATACCCAGCAAATCCCAAATATTTGAAGAAACTATAACCAGCAGGGATTTATAATAACAGATGACTTGAATGATTAATTGGCAGAACTGAAAGTTGGTTAATTTGATTGGTTTGCTGATCAATGAGCCATATCAGCACCGAGGTGATATAAGCTACGTGGGAGAGTCTGTATTGTATACTGTAAGTGCCCACATTTAAAAACTATTAATATCTATCAACAGACGGCAGGTTACCAAAAAAAACTTTTGTCTGGCCCTCACTTCTTCAAAAGTCTGTTTGAGGTTTAAGACATGGTTTTAGGGTTTAAGTTAGAATTTAGTTACGGCTAAGGTTGAGGTAAGTAATGAAGCAAGATCATGAGCAAAACTGATTTGTCACATGGAGAGCGATTTGATTTTCAGCAGGAGTTAAGGAAGGTAATTTAGCCTGGCACTGTAGCTTATGCAGACAGATAGTTTGAACATCGAACAAGAGATACATTTCTCTTCTGTGGCAGTAAATAACAACAAAAGATATTCACACCTGACAAACAATATTACATTACCAAGCTGAACGATTATACTGGCTTTACCCCTGCACACGCCTCTTGTATAGGAGAGCAGGCAGCCCAGAAACACTGTCGAAGGGCCATACATGTTCTCAGTGACGGTCAAAGCTCAACCAGACTTACTGTCTCTTCAGCTGTCTAACTGTAAGTGTATATGTCTTTTGTGATTGTATGCGCCAGATCTGAAAACAACTGTGTCCTAATCTGTGTGTCCACAGTCGACACTGCAATGCAATGCAGGGTGATGTGAGACGTATACGTTTGATAAATGGTCCCCGATTTTGCCCACATGCTGTCCACACCTCACTGAGGTCTGAACTTCGAATGAGCCAGGCCCCCTTTTGCATGTGGTCTGGCTGATCCGATTCCCAAAGCGAGCAAGATCTGATCACGGAGCGCAAAGACTTGACGGTTGATGCGTCCCGGCATGATCGGATGACAAAAGTTGCAGTGAAACGACAAGCGTAACCACGGCCTAAGATCCCAGCACTAGCTGCTCATGTCATGCATGCCGTTGTGCTACACTCAGTGTGTGAACTACAGAATACCATGGGGTTTTGGAGAAGCTCCCTTTCTTGTTTATTGCCCGTGTCCCTTCTTTTTGACATATCTGTATGCTGCTGACTAAATAAAAAGATACATTTTTTTTATATTACATCACTATGCTTTGCTGGTCATGACAAGCCGGTATCTTTATTAAAGTGAAAAACTGATGCATTACCCTCCTTAACGGATCATACATCGATAATAGCCTAATTTTATGCATGATCCATGATGATGAAGACACAGAAAAGTAGAAATGCAGGGCAAAAATAGCATATTGTCAGTAGTTTAGAGACCGCCAAGATTTCACAGATCATGTTTTCAAAAGGACCTCATGTCTTATTAAGAGGAGCCAAGCTCTCCCTGGCTCCCCTGTATTTTGTACCTTGGCTACACTGAGATGTTAGGACAGTCACTGTCCCTGTGTCCCCTCATAGAATACAAGTGTGGACTTACTAACAAATTATGCATATCACTCAGTTTGTAAGCTTTTCTGTTGGTCATGTGTTTGTGTGTTGTGTATTTAAGCTTTCATATGTGTAACGGGATTCATACAATTCAAATATGTGTCTGATTCTTCACTTCGGTGCCGCCAGGTGTGTGTGTATGAATGCTGAGTGTGTACAGTGTGTGTGTGTGAGAGAGAGAGAGAGAGAGAGAGAGAGAGAGAGAGAGAGAGGAGAGAGAGAGAGAGAGAGAGAGAGAGAGAGAGAGAGAGAGTTTTGTTTTATTCATCAAAGGCCAATCTGCTTCTTGTAAGAGGTGCATGAATAAAGCATAAACTTTACTGCTGATATCTGCCGTCCAAACACGCATGCACGAACGCACGCACGCACACACACGCACACGCACACACACACACACACACACACACACACACTCTCTCTCTCTCTCTCTCTCTCTCTCTCTCTCTCTCTCTCTCTCTCTCTCTCTCTCTCTCTCTCTCTCTCTCTCTCTCTCTCTCTCTCTCTCTCTCTTTCTTCAGAGGAGCCTTTGCAACAACCAGAAATTGCAATTGATCCAATAAAATCCAATAAAATAGGTCCAATAGAAAGTAGATAGCCATCAGGATAATTCCGTCTTATTACTACTGGGGTCTATATGTGCTCATAGTTTTCTATCGTATTTTTTTAATTTTTTAATCAGTAATAAAAACATTGTACTAAAACTGTGGTAAAGTTGTTCTGTTAATCTGGCTTCCTGCTGAATCTGACTTGGCGCTATAGCTGTGTCACAAACTTTCAGCAACTCGGTGAGTACAATTTCATCATCAATTAAAGGTACTTTGTCAGACGTGTCACACTTTCCACAGTGAAGCAGGAAGAGCATCTCGCTCACCTTGCAGTGGGAGGACGATGTTTCCGTGGATCATGATGCTCAGCTGGAGGACGAGCTGCGGAGCCGACTTCAGGAAGGCCTCCAGAAGGCGCAGCATGGTGATGTCAGCACTCTCAAACATCAGCCGCCAGTGGAAGTGGCGACGAGGCCCGTTGCTGTGCAGACGGCTCTGGGCACCAAGGTAGAGAGCGTGGATGTACCTGAGGGCGGGAGAGGTTCAGAGTAGTGATGCTTGATGCTTCTTTATCAGCCCTCCATCTCCACTTCTTTCAGAACATCATTTTACAGTACATTTTTAATAGAAAAAAAATAGAATCTGTACATTTGACCTACATTTTTTCATATTCTTAACTTTCTCTGACTTTGTGCCACGTCAGATACACAGCAACCGCATTCAACTTGAGATAACTGTGTAAACAACCATCGTAAACATAATGAATGCCGCCTGTTTGGAAATGAACGCACCTGAATGAGAATTGGAAATGATCATATTAACGCCCCAATATTACCACATAAGGCTACACATCCAGCCCCATATCGCCTATATTGAAATCCTGCTTTTGGAGATTCATAAAGGAAAGTCGACAGATTTTAACAGCGTCAGCAGCAGAATCAAGGTCCTGCTAAAGCCGAGGAACGGAGAAAACAATGAGTGCTTTTATTGCCGTGTCACCTGAGTGCCGCTCTGTCACTGAAATAAAGAAGACATTGTTTGATATCATATTAGCCTATAATTTGAATTGCAGAGTCATACAGGATAATGTTAACACAATCATGAGGTGTAATTTATTCAAGGCTTTCAAACTCAAAATTGCTTCAAAGTAATCAAATATTTAATGCTTTAGTGAAAAGATAAAACCAAAACAGGTAAAAGAAATGGAAACAAATGATTTTCCAGCATGACATATAATGCAAAAAAGGCAAAAGTATAAGACTGTGAGTGAAGGAACTATATCCCGTAAACCGCTGTGAATGGACGCCCCCTGGAAACTCTAGATAAAATCGTTATCTTATACCTTATTTCACGCCTCAAACACATCATAGAGAACTTCACTTCACTGTTGAGCTATGTACTGTATTAATACGTGAAGTAATCACTTATTAAAAAGTGAAAAAACATATCAGTCAAGGAGGCTTTTTGTTCACACTGAGGTGTTTGTGTGTGATGAAGGTGGTGGCAGTGCATCACTAATGCTAAAAACAAAAATCTCAAAGTTTTTCTTGCATATGTTAGAGCAGCAATCTAAATTCAAACACAAACGGGTGCAAGGCTATAACAGTAAAAATGACATATTCCAGGAGAAATATGAACCTTCACCACGCTGTTCTCCTGGGAGACGAAAACACCTGAGAGTGATGTGTGAATCTCCAGGGAGAGACCTTTACCCTCACCTGTCACTGTTTAACTCTGTTGTGCTTTTGTTTTGCTGTTTCTTTTGTGTCAGCGACAATATCGGTCGCCGGGGTGCAGCGGGTCAGCTAGCGCACGCTGCAGAGCATCCTCGTTTTTTTTTGGGAGATAAATTTGATGTGAGGAGAGGACGAGGCAGCGCCGTTCAAAGAACTGCGATGGGTCTGTTTGTTGGAGGATTTATTTTAACCTGCTGGTGCAGCACAAGGTCTGTATTAAAGAGCTGTCAGTCGGGAACAGGAGTGGAGTAAGAAAGTGTGACAGAAAAACACAAGATACTTTTTGGAAAACAGGTTGTTCTGCCTTATAAGGCAGACATGGTGCTACCAGCTACCTGCCTTCTTCTTTCAAGACAGGCACTTTCTATAGAAAACAGTCAAATTCTCACTGTTTTCACTTATCTAAAAAAGAAAAAAGGCTTTAAGTATAACGGTGGAGGTTTTTAAAAAGGAAAATGACTTAAAACCACTCTGATGTAAGAATCTGTGACTGTAAGGTTGGTCAAGTAGACATTGCTTCATTTTAAGGGATCTCATCTCAGATGGAGGAGTAAAACAAGGAGGCTGAAATGCATCTGGTGTTCATGTGTATTTGAGGAAGGAGCGAGGCATCATGGGAGTGAAAGGATGGCAGACAGTAGTGCAGCAGGACGGATGAGGAGAGATGAAGCTATGCTGGAGGAAAAGTGAGACGACACTCACATCCTGCGCTTCTGCATTTCAAGCAGATTTTAAATAGAGGGGTAAAAATAACCTAGAAGTGTAAGCACACGCACACACACACAGAAAACACACACACAGACACACCTACACGCACGCACGCACGCACACACACACACACACACACACACACACACACACACACACACACACACACCTACACGCACACACACGTCAGCATATATGACGCTGTTCAAGTCTGCAAAACACAGGCAAGCACGGATACACATGTGTATGTGTTAGACATGCAAACTGTCTTACACACCTAAATACACATGCACACACATGATATGCCTCACACACACACACACACACACACACACACAGAGTTACAGACAGGCAGGAAGGCCAACGAGGCAGCCTGGAAATCTGTATCTCTGCAAATAATTTGCTGTCCAAGCACTACTGGCACTCCTCCATTCAGTCCCTATGTGTCTCTGCCTCTGTCTTAATCTCCACCTCAGTATCTGTTATTTTTGACTTTCACTCTTTTATCTCTCTCTCGCTTTATTTATCTCTCCTTTTCTGTTCATCTGCTTTCTTTCTTTTTGGTTCTGGATGGCAGTAATGGCTCAGTGGGTCAATTACTTTGGTCCAGACTGAAAAAGCTCAACAACAATCTGATGGATCGCCATGGAATCTTTGTGCAGACATGCTGATGTTTTAGCTCACATTTAGTAAAGTCCTGCCGAGCTTCTAGCACGGCTGTAGACTCTAATAGTGTGCCTCAACTTGTGTACCTCTGTACTTACACTTTTGAGTGCATAAGTGCGTATGGCAAAAATGCAGTACACAATGAGTACCCAGATGGTGTACTCATAACAGTCAAAAAGATGTCTGTGTGAGTGTGGAACGATGGACACTCTGGACATTCACCATCACCATCTTGGCTACGTAGTGGGAGTAAAGGGGCCAGCCTCTCGTGGAAATGGCGAGGAAGCTCTAGCGGTTGTGTTTGCTCCAGTGAACATTGCACTATTCGGATGCAAGCCGGCAAATATTTTGGCGGGCACAAATTACGATCAAATGTTTGCGGTAAAGCTCCGTCTGGTTGCAATTTGCCATTTAAAGGAAGAGGAAGAAGAAGAAGGAGCGTTCAAAAGTTGTGATCATCATTTCCAGTAAGTGTACAACAGACATGAGACAACACTAAAGTAAGTACATAGTGTACACAGTGTACTACATAAGTATAAATTGAGACACAGTGTAAGTCTGGTTACCATTTAATTCCCTCATTTCTTTTTTGTTTCTCTTTTGTTCTCTCAAAAATGTGTTTTATTCCTCTAATCTTTTTTCTGTCTGTCTTGACGCATTTCTCTTTGTTCTATTGCTATTTATCCGTTTAGACTTTTTCTAACAATCACTTGTTGTGTTTCTTACTTGTTGAGTAGGCCTTTCTCTTTCATCCTCTATACCTTTATGTGTGTTTTCTCTAGGAATTACTCATAATCCTTCTCTTTTTCTGCCTCCTTTCTTTTGCTTGTTACCTCTTATTTAGTTTCTCTCTCAATCCAATGTCATGCAGCTATTGTCTCTCTCTCTCGCTCTCCAACCAATTTATTTTGTTCTTCCCTCGAGCGTTCTCTCTTCCTCCCGCTTCCAATCTATAAAATCTATATGAATCGTCTCTCTACTCTTGCCTCCGTCACTCCTCTTTCTCCTTCCCTATTCCTACTTTCTCCTCCCCTCCTCTCCTCTCTCCTCTCTCCTCACCAAAACTTAAGGAGACTATCTACAAGGCCACAGTTGGACCTCTGAGACCCTGAACATCTGTGAAAAAAGCTAGAGTAGAGTCTTTGGAGAATTTCTGCCAAGTGTGATGGTGAACCAAGAATGAACCCAAAGAGCGAGAGAAGAAATTAGACTGTTGTACACACTTCATTTGAATCTCTTTTAAATATATTTTACAGGTCAACAGAAATACAGTGATCAGCAGCAAAAAGGAAATGGAGGCAAAGATTTGTAATTTAACTGAAATCACCAGCAGCTCTTTTAACATCAGCGCGGTCCAATCAGGAAGCTGTGTCGTGTCCTCAGAACGAAACTATTTGCAGTGTAATTTCAGAAAAGCAGTGGTGGAACGTAAGTACTAAGTGTAAATTTAGGGTACTTGTACTTGTCATTTCTTCTATATGGCACTGGTCTACTTCTAAACCTCTACATTTCTGCCCCCCAAAAAGTGCTTTTTTGCTTCACTGCGTTTGTTTCATGGTTACTTTACAAATTAAAATGATTGCATACCAAACACCCTTCACAGGGATTCAAGACATTTTCTATACATTTTCACGCCTATTATTCGGCTACTTACAAAAGAAATCAATCATTTGAAAGCTTTAAAAATGCTTGTAATGTAATGCTTGTAGTGTAATAAAAATAACAAAATCAAGGCTTTATTGATACACTATATGAATTTATGTTCAATGGTTCAACCAGACTGATAATTGAAAGGACAGAAACAGAGACAAAGATATCTTTGAGCCAGTCAGCAGTCAATGGTTAACATAACAGTTACTGTAGCTTTGCATCAACGTGTGCAGATTTAAATAGAAATAGTTTCAGTGTCAATTGCGCAGTAATGGGGCAGTAGTGGCCTAAAAGTTCGAGAAGCAAACTTGTGACCGGCATGTTGTCTGTTAAATTCCCGTTCAATACCCGGACCTTGAGCGAGGCCATTAACTTTACATTTATTCTGAGTTTGATCCAGCAAAAATAATGTTCCTCTCCGTGAATGAATAAAGGTTTTAAAAAAAAGGAAAAATATTGCAGCCTATAACAAGCTGGAATTAAAACATGTTGCTGAAGCTCTTCTTTAAACTTCGCAATAGAAAAATAATTAGTCTATGGTTAGCACTGTTGGAATATCCGCTGAATGGACAAACAGCTTCCCAGAAATATTTAGAACCCAATCAAGCTTTTTCATGTCATCGTATGAAAAGAACAAGGCTATTTAACGACATTAATGATTAATCATTAATTAAGCTGCATTCTGCTTCGGGGAGGTATTGTGCATGCTGGCTCACTGGAATAACTTACTAGGGCACTTTGTGGAACTGAGCCTTAGTTAGTGCTTCAATTTCACCTGTGCTTTTCCTGCTATGATAAGTCAAAATGTCTGCCGTGAAATAGGTCTATTGCACTGTTGTGTTTCAATAATTATCGAGGGTCACTTACGCCTTTCTGGACAGCATTCTCATTCTAAAATCCATTTCCAATGTAAATAATACATTTGGTGTCTAAATGATACAGCTTTTTTTTGAATACTACGTGATGTCAAACAAACAAGAGAAGTCATCATTTGGCTGTAAATGTATTAAACGTTCTTATGTTGTTGTTGTTGTTAGTTCTGAGCATTTGAGTGACAAGCATTTCCGTTTTTATAATTACGATCATGATTATAATAATTATTGACACTGTTGAGGCATCAATTGACTGTCCGCAGATTTCATAACTACAGCTCATTGACTTGAAAGGGATCAGCATACGCAGGACACAGCGAGATGAAGTAAACAAAGGCCAGGAAACAGACATTAGAGCAAGGAATAATTAATGACTCGTTTCCCTCTCAAACAAACTACAATAATAAAAACTATGATGATAACTGAAGTGGATAGTTGGCACCCGGAGGCTGTTATGATGTTAAATCACTCAATTATTTCATCATATCTTCTGCTCACAAGACTAATGACATCTCTGTATGGTTTCTGATGTTATAACTACATCTTAACCGCAGTGACATCACTGACAGCCAGGCCATTACTGTAAATCCTCCATTGACGAGAGAGAGAAGAGCAGGGGAGGGAAATGGGGGGAGAGAGAGAGAGAGAGAGAGAGAGAGAGAGAGCGAGAGAGAGAGAGAGGGGTGTTTATTAATAACTCGTCCCTGCATTTGATCAAAGACTCGACTGGAGTTCTGACCCTCCCCCTCGTCAGTCTCCACGGTGATAAATTGGAACCAGCACCAGGCTTTTAACGAGCCGCTGATCTATTAGTTGACTCAGGCACATCCGCAGCAAATTTCTACATATCCGGCGAATCTCTCAGCCGTTAACAGGAGAGAGAGAGAGAGAGAGAGAGAGAGAGAGAGAGAGAGAGAGAGAGAGAGAGAGAGAGAGAGAGCTCTTTAACCTTCATCACTTGTCTCAAGAGACTCTCAACCTGCCCATTATCACGCCAGCAATCAGTGGCATTCATTGCCACTCTGTGTGTGCATGTCTCTCTGTGTGTCTACATATACATATACACAGCATGATCAAATGTCTCTTATGAAACACACTGTGCTGGTTCTCACTTCTGATTGGTTGAGTCACATTGGGAGATGTTGTGCAATAACTAAAGAATATATACATATATATATATATATATATATATATATATATATATATATATATATATATATTTAACGGTGCATTTGGCGACTGGAGGATGTGGCGTTTTTCGTTTGAATTCCTTCCTTCAGAGCTCGCTCTGGGTTATATGGTGCCATGTTGAGTCTGCTGCACCGCTGCTGCTGCTGAGCTGAAGTTACACAATAAAGAAGGGGTCATCAAGTACATTTGTCCAAGGGCCAGAATGTTTCTAGGCAGACACTGTGAGGGATAGACTTTCAAATAATGATAATACACTAAAAATACCAGCCCACAGTTGTATGCCTGTCTGTCCAAAATGTCATCACTTCATCATGTTATCCTTATGGACATTTGTTAGAAATTGTCATGACAAGCATATGAAATTTTGAGTACAACTTGAATGCTGAAAAGATATTGTGGAATTCTTGCCCAATGATACCAAATATCACAATAACAACAAATGTAATTCAGACAAATTAGGCAAACGTAACATTTGTGGGACTAGGACGGTCGAACTTTGAGGATCATGTTTGCTTTTTTCTACCTCTAAACTGGTACAAAATGCAACTTAAAGATGTTGAATATTTAAGAATGCACTGGTGTAATGGATCCACACAGGCATACGTTGCTGTGACAGCATCATGGCAGAGCACAAGCAGTCCCCCCCCCCACCCCCACCCCAGCAGGGATGACAAGCCCCCTGCAGTGGGTGGATGGAGGTTAGAACAGTCAACCTCCTGCTAGTCTGTGAATAATGCAGCTGTCAAAAATCTCAAAATTAAACACACTGAATACACACAGGAATGCCCTGGGCTCTGTTCCACTCTACAGCGCACAGACGCACACGTGCACGCACACACACACACGTACATGCATGCATGCATACACGTGCACGCACGTGCACACACACACACACACACACACACACAGACTCTACGTACAACACACATGCAAAAAAAACACACATTGTATGCATGCAGGCAGATACACACAGTCTAACTATAATGCCATACATGCACATTTACACATGGGCGGAATATAATCACACTTTCACTCACAAACACACACACACAAAACAAATTGTACCTTTTAATTCCCATATTAAAGAATATATATTTGGTTCCACCAGAGTCCATTTGGTGTTTAAAGGAACAGTGTGTTACATTTAGTGGGATTTATTGGCAGACATGGAATATAATATTCATAACTATGTTTTCATTAGTGGACAATCACCTGGAACTAAGAATCGTTGTGATTTTTGTTAGCTTAGAAAGAGCCTTTTATGTCTACATAGGGAGCGGGTCCTCTTAGAGCCTTTTGCATTTTTACATTACCTGAAGATAGGGATGAGTTACGAAACTCTGTATTAAGTATTGATAAGCTGCATCGTTACTGGTGCTTTTTTATCAGTTATTCTAAATGTTTATGTGTAAATTATTATTACGCTGCAGAGTGCATTTCCTCCACTCTCTCTGTCTGCAGTCTCTCATCCACAGTCTCTCAACCCCTCATAAAGTCAACTTCTCAGAGGTCCTGTTGGGTCCCAGCGAAATGTTGTAGATGTCAGGACCTGTACAGTTCAGACTGATGTGGAGCCAAGGAGAACTACAAAGCCTGGACCTGATATCCAGCTCAGAGGGTCCTCTGGGTTTCGGTGATTTAGACCTGCCCATAGATCTGTATACTGAGTGCAGAGAGGTTGAGCCACTAACAGTGAGTGAGTGTTTGTATGGAAGCCCACACAGAGCAGAAATAATGTCGCCTCTCTGTCTGTGTAGAGCTCAGCTGTCAACACCGACCTACTTAGACTGCCACACTGAGAAACCCAGCACAGAGAGAGGAGAGGATGTGAGATTATGGGAGAGTGTGAGGGGAGGAAAGAGAGAAAGACAACAAGAAGAAAAAGCAAAGAGGAGAAGAAAAGAAGAAAAACCGAGGTTATGAGATTATGTGTGAGTATGAACGGTGGAAAAATGCAAAAGGAGACAGAGAAGATGAGAAGGAGGAAAAAGTGAACGAATGATGTAGAGAGAGCGAGGAGAGGAAGGGAGGACATGATGTGTGTGTGTGTGTGTGTGTGTGTGTGTGTGTGTGTGTGTGTGTGTGTGTGTGTGTGTGTACACAACGGAGGCAAACGAGCATTGATCGCTGCTGCCAAAGCTGCCGAGCTGCTGATCAGATAAGATCACGTCGACCGCTGAAGTGTTTAATTGGAAAGTGTGTGTGTGTGTGTGTGTGTGTGTGTGTGTGTGTATATGTGAAGCGGGTGATGTTATCACTTGACTCAAGGGCTCAAGTTTGATCTTTTATCTCTCCACTGCTCTCTGTCTCTCCCTCTCTCATATCCGTCATTCAGGAGTTGTACAAAATTCAGAGCCGTCGTTCTGCTGTGTGACGACTTCAAGGAGAAAATGAGAGGGAGGAGGAGGAGGAGGAGGAGGAGGAGGAGGAGGAGGAGGAGCGGTAAAAGGAGGAGGAAGAAACAGGAGCAGAGGGAGGTGTACAGGTTAAAGGGAATCTTGATTCTAATATGATCTAGTAATCTATTATCATAATCAAGATCCCAATGTTTGCGTTTCGGTGTCTATACAGCGTCATTACTCGTCAATGGTTTGAGCTAGAGACATTTCTTCCTGTTAAATTAGAGAGACGGTGCTTACCGCCAATTCCCTTTTTGTCCATGGGAGCTCTTTACTTCAGTCAATAAAACCCCTGTAAGAAGTTATACAAAAGGCCATATATGAGGCTTTGGAGCTGATTTTTCAAGGCAAAGATGTCGAGGAAAATGACGACGAATCTGCGTCCGAGTCGTGCTATTCTGAAGATGAGGGGAGTTTTTGCAGTGAGATAGATCCTTACGAATACCAGTAAGTAATCCAAATTGTGATGGAATATGTAGGCTATGGAGTAGGGAAAAATTAGATAAGTTTGCGGTTCATGTCCCGTGTGAAACTGAGTCAACGTGTCCTTATCTTACCGTAGTTTGGTTACATCACTTGCATGCTTAACACACGCCCAGTTGTTTAACTAGCGTCCTTAGTTTACATAGTTATTTTAAACCAAACCACAATCTTTTCCTAAGCATAACCAAGTAGTTTTGTTGCCAAAAGTGAACACTTTAATGTGAACACAGAAGTAAATTCTGAAAAGACAGTATGCATGTAGTGAGGAGAAACTGACACGCCGTCCCTGACACGTCCAAAACAGACGCTGGAGAAAACTTGATAATACTGTAAAAGAAAATTCACTTTTTTAGGCAAAACACAAAGGTATGGTCTTAATGTGGGTCTCAGTGGGTTTAAATGAGGAGAAAATTAAAAAATTGGAAAGGAGGATGAGAAGAAAGTAAAAGGGAGAGGAGGGGACATATGAAGAAAGGGAGGATAAGAGAGAAAAAATGGAAAGGAAGGAGAGACAGAAGAATAAAATCAATGGGAAAGGACAGAAAAGAAGAGTGAGGAAAGGGAAGGTAAGAAAGATGGGAATTAAAAAGGAGAAATATAAGGAAATAAAGAAAAGGGGAGGGTGGAAAAAGCAGAGGGGGAAAGAGGTAGAGAAAGAACAAAAGAAAGGAGAACAGAAGGAAGGACAATAGAGTTAAGAAAATAAAATTGAATGAAATAAAAATGAAAGGGAGTGGGAATTAAGCCAAAGGAACGATAAAGAAAAAGAGCTTGAAGAAAGGAAAAAAAAAAGAAATAGGAACTCAAAATTGGAAAAGAAAAAAAGGTAAAGGGAAAGAAACAAAAAAGTTAAGGAACCGAAAGAGAGGAAAAGGAAAATATAAAGTAGAATGTTGAAAAAAAGAAGAAAGGAAAACTCAAAAGAAATTGAAAGCATATCAAAAGGAAGAAGGAAACCGAGGAGATGACAAGTTGAAGAAGAGCCTGAAGAGATGACAGGAGGGAGGAGAAAGAAGTGAAGGGGGAAAAGGATGAAGAGGCAAGGAAAGAAACTAAGGACAAAAGCCAGGTGAAGAAAGACGTGAAGAAGTGATAAAGAGAGGTGAAGAGAGGTGAAGAGGAACCGAAGAGAGAGAAGGAGAGGAAAGGTGAGGAGATTTATGACGTGAAGAAAAGGTAATGAAGGGAGAGAAGAAAAGGTAATGGAGGAAAAGAGAAAAGAGGAATGGAGGAGGAGATGATCGGTGAGCTGCTGCCTGCGCTGATCAATCACTGTTTATGGAACGATCAGAGACACAGAGAGGAGGATGGATGGAGAGGGAGAGATATTTATTACACAGAGAGAAATAAACGATAATGGGGCAGTGAAAGAGAGATGGATGCTCAGAGTCAAATTCCTATTTTATTTTGTCTTTCCCTCTTTGCTTATTGTTTGTCTCTGTATCTTTCTTTCCTTTTTTTCTCTCTCCGTTTTGCTCTCCTCTCATTTATCGTTGTATATATTCCTCTCTCTCTTTTCTCTTGGCTATTCAAAAAGATCTGGTGTTGTGTTTAACGGCTGTTTCCTCCAAATGGAAAAAACCCCCCCAAAACACTAGTGAGCCAATCACAGCTCTGTCGATGGAATCAAGCATTGAGACATTGTCTTTCTGTTCCAGATTTCTAGTTAACAAGGTGATAAATGTGAATAAGATAAAAGCAGCTCTACAGATTGTTACGGAAATATCAAGAGATGCAGTTAAACTCTTTAATGAAGGGTTTCTTGTTCTCCTGTTTTTCAACAATAGACCACGGTTTGGAACACTTATGTCTGTTTATTTAGCTCACTACTGGGTGGGGGAGGAAGAGAGGACTCTGACAGCCTCTAGCCGATCCCAGCCGCAGGATCAGCCCCTTAAGAGTGCAGGAGCGCTCAGTCCTGACAACTGTGCTCCTGTAATGCTTGGCTGTTGGCAGGTTCGGGTTACCGTGGTTTAGTAAAACCCTGACCTGTGCATCACAATAGCACATTCTGCAAAATGTGTATTAAATATTTTTTTCTGTGTTTTTTTTTTATTAGCCATCAACCTCCTGTTTACGCACACACTGTCGAAAAAATAGAGGAAATAAACATGAAGGTTAATAAACACTTCAGGTCGCAGTTACTGCGAGACGTAGCTGAGGCAGAGCCGTGCAGACAGTTGAACAGATTAAATATGCTCGAGGTGGACGGGAATAATTAAAACGTATTTTTTCCATGTTGCAATACAGAGGCATTTGCTGGGATACAGTGGTTTGCGGCCTCAAAAGAAAGTGGAACAGGGCGGTAAAGTGGGGGGCCAATTGTTGCATGGTCCCCCTATACTTCCGGAACCCCTGACGCAAAGCCGCTAACACATGATGTGACAATTCAGTCGGATACTCAGTCATACTTTTCTTTTGTTTCTTTCATATTTCCCACGTCGTATCTGTTTTTTTCTTCCTTCTTCTCCTTCCTTCTCCCCCAGCTTTCCTTCTTCACCGTTCTTCCGTCCTCCATTATCCTCTTCACCTTTCTTACCGTCTCCCTATTGTTTTTCTGCCTCCTTTGTTCCTTCCTCATGCCATTCCTTCCTCACCATCCCCCCTTCCTTCCTTTGTTCAGTTTCCATCCTTCCTTTCTTTCATCTTTCACCACTTTGCTTCAGGTGGAATAGGGCACCACTCCTCCTCTCCTCTCCTCTCCTCTCCTCTCCTCGCTGTCTCCACAGATTTTGAAGGTCATTACTTTCACAACATTTAATCACAGTAGGAGGCTGAGTTTCTGCGTGGCCTCCTGCAGCTAAGGATCAGCCCAAAAACATTTCAACAGTCATTCCCAGTTTTCAACAGATGAAATAACTGCTGTTCCCTTTCCACTCGTCCTACCTTCCTCTGCAGCGAGATGAGGTTTATTAAAAAAAGTCTTTTTGCTTTTTAATCACATTCATCTAAAAGCTGCTTGTACAAACCGCCGTACATGAAAAGAACAGAAATGGAACAAAATAAATTAAAATAATCTCACAGGGACCCAAAAGAATTAAAAAGATTAGAACCTAAAAAACATTAAATTAAGAGATCAATAAGAAAGCATGAAAGAAAAATTACTTCACTAAAAAAGCTTGTTTTTATAGGACGTCTTAAGAAAATATCTTAAAACACGATGATCACGATTGTGATTATATAATACTATATACACTCTATTTTCTTTGCTCTATCCCAATTTTTCTGTGGCCCAATTTCCTCAAAACAGAACAAACATGCACACTGATCATTTTAATAAATTCAAACTTCCATGAAGAGTTTAATTCAGCTGAAAGCTCCAAAGCTCAGTTATTTGTGATGCCTCTTGCTTGTTGAGTGCTGGTGGTATTGAGATGTTTGCGATGGCATAAAATGTTTCAGGGATCTAAAACAATCATCGCATCAACAGTGTACGTTGGTGTTGTCACGTCTCAGGCGAAAGCTGATTTTGATTACAGGAGCAGGGAGCTAAAACCGCCAAGTTCATGCATCTTGTCAAGATATTGTATAAAGACATTGTGGGAGTTGAAATGATTGAAAGGCTTTTCAGGTTTAGTTAAATTGTCTGATTCACCACGAGTGATGAATTGGCTAATTTTACTGTCACTCCTGCATTCAGTCTGAAGTACGGGCACTAAGGAGTGAAACATTGTACATCTGCGAAGCTGAAAAACTTCATGAAGCTGCAGGCATTGAGAGTCAGGGACATGTTTATTGATGCAGTGTGCTTCTATGCTTCATGGTATGAAATGTTAGCCAAATAATCATTGCAATAATAGATATTATGTGAATGTAAAATTCATCGAAATTGATTCATCAATTTCTTTTATGCCTGATTTTTGTCTTTACATGTTAGAAAAAGATAGAAATGTTGTTATAATTAATAATGAACATAGCCTTAAAAAGCTACAGCTCAGCTGGTAGTGATTGGATCCTACGTGAAAATATCAGTAGGCCTGATATAAAAATAAAACAACAATAATAATGTACGATTTTCTATATCTTTTTTAAAGATTTGGGTATTTTTATAATTCACTTCAATATTCTTCATGTTTACTTGGAGTAGCATCTAGTGGCCGTTATGGGAACTGCAGCTTAAGACACCTAAGCACTGGTTCTACATCCATCCATGGAGGTAAAAGCATTGTTTGTTGTTGTCAATAAGATGACAGATGAAATCAATAAGTAGATTTGTTTAGAATTATATGACTGCAGGTTAAACCTCTTTGAACTGCTTCTGTGTGTCACTTTCAGCAGACAGACAGAAGAAGAAATAAAAACGGTGGGTTCTTCACCGATCACAATCCGTCATCTGTGTGTGTGCGTGTGTGTGTGTGTGTGTGTGTGTGTGTGTGTGTGTGTGTGTGTGTGTGTGTGTGTGTGTGTGTGTGTGTGTGTGTGTGTGTGTGGTGTCTAGGACTTGCTGTCCAATATAGCTTTTCCCAACACACCGCTACCATGGTTACGCAGGCATATAAGGTGCCACGGAAACAAACAGAAAGACGTTAGAGCATGCGTGCTGCTGATCACCTGGTTGTCGCTTTCTCTCCCACCGCTCACACACACACACACACACACACACACACACACACACACACACACACACACACACACACACACACACACACTGTATCTTTGTAAGTAATACACATGCACAAATGTAAAGACAGACACACACATACACACTAAATCTGCAGCTGCTATTAAGTCAGCACCCATCACCTGCTGTCTGACACACACACACACACACGCTATAAATATCCATGTGCCACTCAAAGTGTTCAGTTGTCTATCCCCAAGCTGCTGTCCCACATAGCCACTCAACTGAGCTGTGTGTGTGTGTGTGTGTGTGTGTGTGTGTGTGTGTGTGTGTGTGTGAGAGAGAGAAAGTGTTATTTTAAGTTGTGTGTTTGAACGACAGAGCGAGGAGGAGAAATCCAAGGAGAAGTACAAAGACAGAGTCTCTGTGTGCGTCAGAGGAAGTGTGTGTACAAGTGTTTTGTGTTTGCGATGCATATTTTTTTATTATGCGTGTCAGAATAAACATTTCATGCCCCTGCAAGTGATGCAGGCACCCCCTCGGCCAATCAGTAATGAGTAAATAAACGCTGCGCCCCCCTCAGGCCAATCGGAGCAGCTTTAGAAAAGCCAGAAGGAAGTGAGAACGAGGTGGCTTCAGTTTTAGATAAACCGCTCGACATAATGGCAATTAAACTGATGATTGTGTCGCCCCCCTCAGGCCAATCAGTGCAACCTTTGAAAACGCTGGAATAAAGCTGAACTAAAATGAATGGTCACTCTCTTTACATTTTTCTTTCTTTGGTCGAGAGAATTTGCATCAGCCTCATCGTTCTTTTCCCCAAGCTTGTTGTGAAAAACTGATGTGTGCTCTACAGTACATTTTTCTTAATGTCAACAAACCCCACAAACAGTCAGAAAGCAACGTGTTAGTGCGTCTCTCAGTACTTTCTGACTTCCTTCCCTGCCTTTGGCTCTCAGCACACATACTGTACAAGCACATAGCTCCTGAAGACATTCATCTTTAAAAACAAGTCACAAATATGTACAGTAGTTTCATTATCAAAAAAGACTCAGTATGAATACAGTATGGTTTTTGTTATGGGACTTTTTTCAGCGGGTGATTAATACACATTCTTTACATTTACATACCACTCATGAGTATCTCATGAGCACATTTCATTTATGGTTATGTCACTGCAGTAAACCTCGGGAACAAAAAACCCGGTCTTTCTGGGAAACATTATCAATTTGGTAGCCTCAGATTCTTTTTCTAGCATATTCTTTGTCCCCACAGCCCATGAACACACCGCACCACAACAACAGGTGTCAGTTGCAATCACACAACCAGCCTGAAGCAGACTTTTTATATGACGTGTAGTAAAAGAGATTAAACTTAGAAACGCTGGTATGAGTCTTCAATGAGGTCATAAAAGAGTGAAAAAGAGGAATTCATCGTTCTGAAGCCAAGAGCTCAGCAGCACCGGAGGGAGGCTGTTTGAAAGCAGATGGGTGATGTGTTAAATATCTAAGTATACACTCAGGAAGACTGTATTCAGGCAGTAGTCATATTTCCTGCCTCAAACACTCTTCTTGGCATATTTTCATTCTGTTCGCCAATGGAACTCGGTTATCTCCTTTGTGGAGATACGTCACTGGTGAAATATTGGAGATGCTTGAAAATCGCCACAACGGCATACAGGAAATGCACAGAGATGCACACACACACGGAAAGCCAAACTCACACCCACAGTTCAGCGTGTAATTCTTTAAGCATCACAAAATGTCATCCCCCTCCCCCCATCAAACAGTCGCCATGGATACTGACCCACATTTCAGCCAACATGGAGATCTGCTTCTCATTTACATTCACCTCAAACAAATCCTCATCGCCCAAATCTGAACCTTTTTCTTCTTGGGTAGAAGAAATGAAAAAGCTAGGCAATGTCAGGAAACCTCATTAAATATAGCTTTCTACCTCAATTGTTCAAGATTGGAAAGTATTTCCAGCTATATTTATTTCTATATTCTTCCCTACAGTCTCTTTTTTATAACTTTTTTGTTGGCTGGAAGGTAAAGCTTCTCAGTTATTATTTTGTAAACTAAAGCTGAGAGTGAAATGTATCTAAAGTGATGAGTATACAGATGAAGGCTGTGTTGGAGACCACTCACAGTTACTCATTATATGCATTTTTGTGATTAATACATATTGTAAGCTATTTTGTTGTTTTGTTGCGTCTTATTAAAATGCTCTGAGTAAATTGAAGTGCCTCTGGTAAGCAGTGATGCAGTCTATATGTCCAGGGCTTTTATTGTGAAAGGGAAAAACCAAAGGGTTATGCCCTGCCATTGTCACTGTGGGGGCAATAAGCGTATTTTCCCAAATTAATGCTAAAATGCAACATGCTGATGTTTAATAGGTTGAATGTCTATGTTCACTATCTTAGTTAGTTAGTACAGCTGAGGCTGATGGGAATCTTATTAAACCAAAACGCTGGACAGATACATTTTGACCTGATGATGGCGCTAAATTAAAAGTTAATGGATAACCAAAGTCAGAGGTCAGTCAGGCTGGTCCACCATTTTTAGCAAAAACTAATGCCCTTTACTATCTTTTCCTAAACCAATGGGTTTCCTATGAAGACGGTAGTTTATTTTGAAAAGATTGTATGCATGTAACGAGATGAAATCGACAAGGGTTTCTGGCTTTCATCAGACAACGCACGGAAAAACGAGGAGGACCTTTTGGTAGGATATCATGAAGCATAGTATGAGGAAACGTTGGGTCAGAGTGCAGTGGTGCCATTGTCACAGTGAAAGGCCCTTCAGTGAGTAAGAGAGACATGGAGAGAAATGGAGAGTACTAAGAGAAGGAAAAAAAAATGTATGAATGACTGAAAAGAGATTCCCACTAGTTCTCCAGAGGGACATATTATGCTGTACTCTTCCCTAATTGACACTACTCGATTGTTTGATTTAATCAAGAGATCTGTAAAACTGAGTTCCTCCACAAATAATCACACTACATGGAATAAGTCATTCAGCATGAAAAAATGTCTAATCGACAAAATAAATCTTAGTTGACGAGGACCAAAACAATTGATAAGTGGACTAATAAAGAGTTGTAGTTGAAGTGTACTTATTATTTCGTTATTTTCATTCTATAAAATTCACCAAAATGCAGGAAACAAAGTCTATAATACTCTGTTTTTCTGGGCAGAGACCACCCCACTGCAGTTTAGAAATCCTCCATTTTTTTTAAGGTCTCGAGTTTGACAAGTATTATCTTATATGTGTTTGTTATTTTTGTATTTAGGTGGTTTGATGTCATTGTTTGAATTTTAAATGAGTAAGTACTGTTGTAATATTGCTTTATTATATCATGCGTTTTGTGTCCGTCTTTACAATTGGGACAAGGTGAGAAGTTCTCTCATTTTAAAGTGGAATTCAGTTTGGATTCAGTGTGTTTTGAAGTTCCATAAATAAAGCAAATACAAATATAAAAGAATCAACCTGACGTTTCTCACACCCTTCACATGTGACTGAATGAGGTGTTACAAGAAGCTGTGTCTTTAGTTTTTGTTTTTCAGCAGGTGTTGCATTTTTTCAAACGGCGGCAATTTCATTTTGGAAACAAACTCGTGAAATGTTCGGCCAGGATTAGTGGAGGCGTTCTGGTGGCTTCAGAGTGATTTGGTTGTTAAAAAAAGAAGCAGCAGCTACACCGACTGACAAAGAGAGATCGATTCTCATAATTCAAACTGGAGACACACACGCTGAGATGAGAAACTGCAGATTCGTGAAACATCTTTAAATCTAACATAGTTTTTTATCTTAACGTCAACCACTTCTTTACAAACACATATCTCAAAAGCTAAACCCTCTCTCTCTCTCACACACACACACACACACACACACACACACGCTCTCTCTATAATCAGCTCTGTCAGCTCCAGTACTAAACACAGTCCAGTGATATGAGAATCCATTAAACCATTAACAGCCTGCTGATTATCTCTGCTCATCTCCTCTCTGTTGTTCCGCTTCAGTCTGAACGTTTGTTCACGTTTGTGTCGCCGCGTGAACATAACGTGTCAGTTGTGTGTTTTCCAGCAAACTGACTTAAGGTTCTGCATAATCTGCCTCAGCAGCGACGGGTACAATTCAATCAACTAATCAGGATTGTTTCTGCCTCTCACCTCCTAAGGCTTCTATTAAATACATGTGTGTCTCAAATGTAGCATTCTTAAACATAGCATAACTTTTCATCCATCATATTTCCTTAGGTTTGGCAAACCTAAGTTCCAGATTCAGACCCTAAGGCTCAGTTGCACCAACAAGTATAAATATAATGTAAGATGAATTCTAATCAGATTTTTAGAAAAACTAAAATGAGTTAATCCAGATTTAAAATGAAGCAGAGCTCTGTTGCACAATTCAAACTAGGTGTTGGGAAAACATCTAAAATGATTGACAAAGAGTGAACAGTTCACACATAGCAACTATTTCTAGTATGCACTCATTTTTCATCTTGTCAGTCCGAAAAGAGAATGGAATAGCAATGCTGTACGAGCAGCCAGGTATCACCAAATGGCGTATGAATAATATGCTAATTTGTAAAGTAATTTTGCATCTTATCAACATTCATGTTTTGCTTTTAGCGTGTCATTTCAGGCCACTGCAATATTAGATGTTCAGTGCTCCGACAGTCAGGTCACGTGACCTGTGTGTAACCGATAGTCAACCGTTGACATATTGAATACTCCATTTATGCACGTAAAATGCTAACTCATGACATGTGATATGTCTTCAAAGGGATGTGCTATTCATACACCTTCCCATGAGATCAAATTTTAACAACAGGTACACCATGATTGTGTTGCTAGGCAACTTCATACATCCTGACAGAACACATATATGTGCCTGTACCTGTATACCTCGACAGAATCAGACAGCCATATGCTGAGACTTGCACAGAAAAGGCAAATAAATTGAGCAAAAACGCTAAATCTGGATAGCATGGTGAATGGATTGTAAATAGTGCAAAGAAATGGAGCAAGGAGAGATTTAGAGTGAGATGGACTTGATTTGTGGTGGAAAGAAACAAAGTAGAATTACTCAAGTAGTGTACTTAAGTCCAGTTTGTGTGTTTGTCCTCTTGTGTTTTATATTGAGTATTTCATTTTCAATGCAATAGTCTGCTCCATCTGAGAGTTTAATATCTTTTTACGCCACTTAATTTCTCTGACAGCTTAAGTTACTAGTTTCTCTGCACATTCCGATCGTTAATACAAATTATAATCAATAAGTACATTGTGATGTATTGTTATAGATGAAACTACCCGGGAGTATATATCATAATTACTGAAATAAGCCCCACCTTTACCAGCTGCAATATAAAAATGATGA
This sequence comes from Cebidichthys violaceus, assembly GCF_023349555.1. Classification (NCBI taxonomy): domain Eukaryota; kingdom Metazoa; phylum Chordata; class Actinopteri; order Perciformes; family Stichaeidae; genus Cebidichthys; species Cebidichthys violaceus. Next base: position 3,087,745 of record NW_027176816.1, read on the forward strand.
TTACCAGTTAATGCATGGACAATTAGACCCTAATAAATCCATTATTCTGAAATGCACAATTCCAATGAATACTTGCTCCACCACTGGACTAGATGGATTATAAAGAATTTGTATCCCACTGCAATATTTGACCATTTCCTCACTGATTTACAGCATTTGTGGTGGTTTCCTGCTCATGTGTGATACCAACGCTACACAGTCATACAAAAAGTCATCAAAGAACAACCAGCAGCAACTAAAGGACCAAATGTTAGAGGAATTAAAAACCACATCAGAATGAACCAGACTGGATTAGACTCTGTTCAACTTGTTTTGATA
>NW_027176816.1:3093062-3213062 GCF_023349555.1 Cebidichthys violaceus
AATCAAAGGGGTTTCCCTGGACTCCTCTCAGGGCTTCAACTCAAAGAGAAAAGTCACTCTGCTCACGTAACATCATCCAACGAACTTTTTCGACCAAACAGTCCCAGTCCCAAGAAGTGGATCAGGAATTCTACAGGGCTCTGTGGACTTCACTTCTGCTACTGGATTGTGGATGTACTAACGTTACAACTAAACTTCTCTTCACTTCCCTGCATCACGTTTAGGTCGGGGAGCCAAGCAATCGGCACGTTCCAAAGAGTCACATGTTCGGAGAGGCCATGCTCAACAATTGGCCACCCCCCCCGACAACGCTGTAAGCAGCAATACTGGGAGCCAAGCAATAGACCCGCTCAACCCAGTCTCCTACTAAATTACGTTCGGTTACAACTAAACTACATTCTCAGTATGTTTTTAGAGAAACCTGGATTACGGTCGCAGTTTGAAACATGTGGTTAACGTACTACATTGAAACAAAAGAAACAAGGCTTTGGTTATATTTAGTTGAACATCATGGGTTGGCTTAAAATAAGAAGGTTTGTTATATTATTTCAGTCACAGACATAAAGTCAACATTGACTTTTGGTTTCACATGAGACACAAACAGCGGTGTCCTGTGTGAAAGTCATGTGATTCGTGAAAAACATTTTACCCTCAAAATGTAATTGACAATGACATTTTATTGTATGGGAAGGTACTTTTTAGGAAACCAGGCTGGCTGAGGTGTATGTCCTTGTTTCCCTTGCTTGCTTTTCAGGAGTGAATTGTTCTGAAAATGACTTTTTCTTAATGCTGTCAGTTACTTCCAGAGGAGAACAGCAATGTAAGGTTTTGTCTTCATAACATGCAGCTTCTGATTTGGTTGGCATCACTATATAAAGGGATTGAATCCCTAACAATTTAATCATTGTTTAAAAAACTACAGCGTGCAGCTCCTACAGGCTCACACTTTTAGCCAATATATAAATGAGATTTGTAAAAGAAAACGTCCTGTTCTTTCTGCCTATTTTCTTATGCATCTGTCATTTCTAGGACTCACTTGTTTCCTCTTATTCATGTACAGAGAGTATGTCTTCAAGAACTGATTCTCTGAACAAAGTTTCTCACTAATAAACCCAACTGACAATATTTGGACTGATCTCACATTCACAACAACCCAAAGTTCAACATCACTCTAATTGTCTTTTCTTCTGGGCAGGAGCCCAGTGTTACTCATTCTTCTTCCCAGCGCCGCTCTGAGGATTCAAACCTCTGACCTTGACCTTTGTGCTGCTGTCGCCCTCAGTATAGGCTGCAGGCTCAGGCTGCCTGCTGCTCTGTTATCTCTGCTCTGAGTGAACAGAGAAAAAGAAGAAATGGGAACATTGTGACCCGCAGCGGAGAGACCAAAGTCTTACTGGCTCGTATCGCTCTATGGGCACTTACTCACAACTGCAAGGGATTATGGGAAATTGGGACATTTTATTGTCTATGCTCCAATCATCTCTTTATCTGCCTGCATTTCTTGCCCTCTTGTCCTCACTCTCGTTTTCTTTTCTCTTTTCTTCTGTTGTCCTCGTCTCACATCCATCCTTTACTCCCTATCTTAATTATTTCCCATTTCCACTTCTCTTCGTCTCCTTCTCTTCCCTTCATCTGTCTGTCCCTCACCTCCTCGTCCTCACCGTCATCCCTCACTTCCTATCTTAATTGTTCTGCCCACAGGGGAACACAGTCAGGCTGGACTCCCTGCTGGCTGTATTGTCAGCACCAGTTTTACTGTAAGGAGCTAATATAGAAAGAGAACAGAGGGAGAAAAACAGAACATTGTAGAGACCTTTGTTTCCCTTTCATTGTGCCTTCCCAGCAGGCTTCAATTATACCAACAGCTACCGCAGCAATGAAATAAAAGACATTTTGCCTAATGCCTTCCATTTTGGATGCTCACGTTCAAAGAATGTAACACTTTCAACTCATGAAAGCGGCAGGTGTTACACGGCCGGCGACTTTGATTATGAGGCAGAACATGTAATGACATTTTATGACAAAGGATGTCAGAAAATGTTTTCAAGATTTTTTTTTAAAGAAAATGCAAATCCACTCTGTCAAGTTAAAGTCGGGGTGCAGCCAAAGTAAGACACATTTCTTTCCTGAATGGGGGACTGATCAGTACATAATTACAGCATATCCAGCATAACTAGATTCCTTCCAAAAAACAAACACGCTGCTAAAGTACTCTTTGTCAAGACACATCACAGATTGATTCATGAAGCCGGGTCAAAAAACTTGACTGTACTATTTCACTGAGTTATGTAGAGCAACTCTTTTCTACAGATCATTTTCCAGGTAATGATGGAGCTGGTATGGCAGACAGGGATCGTGCCAAACACTATTTAAAGCCTTTTTTATTATGAATTATAAGAACCATTGATGCCTGAACACCAATAACTGAATAGCCTGAACTCCAAGGCAAGTACAGATGGAGTGCAGAGTGCTGGAGTTATTAACTGCTACAGACTCTTATCAGTGTAACACACCGTTACGAGTCTTTAACTAATCACACCCACTCTGAGCTACTGCTACAAGTTCTACATTCCACCTCATGTTAAAGTCCATTTTACCTCAACAATGCAAACTGCGTTTGAAGAGACGACGCCAGCAAAGTAAAAAAGTAGCATTGGTCAGTATTTAACTGGTGTTTGACTCACTCATCCTTATTTAGACATTTCAGATGCTAATGCTATCCATTTTGGGGAGCTCTAATAGATATCCTTGTAGTTCATTCTCAGCTAAAGGACACTTTCTATTTTTTTATTTTATTTTCCATTTGTTTTCAATGAAAGGAAAATTGGTTGTGTTCTTGGTTTTCCTAGCTAGGGGTTACACAGATAGTCTGTATGCAGACCTACACTGCAGCTGACATATCAGTCAATCTAGTAGAGATTCAATAAAAAGGTTTATAAAAATGTATAATAATTATTATTATAGTATTAGTAAACAATCATTGTTTTCAGCTTAAGTAACTAAACCGTTAGTACTAATACACATTTTAAGCCAAACCATGATTCCTCTAATCATACCAAATAGTTTGTTTGCCTAAACATAACCGCCACCGTTTCACAATGTTAGCATTTGCTAAACTTCTGTGTCAAGATACTACGCAAAAGGCGGGGGCAGCTTCCTCCAAGCGGCAACATAAAAGTAGGGATGAAATCATGTTTCACAGTCAGTGCGTGACAGTTGGCAGCCCTGATTTAAAATCATTAACAGACTCTGTAAAAGTGTTTCGTGTCTTCAACTCGATTATCTGCAGATCTTATTTTCACTCTTAGCTCAGAACTGAGGGATTGAAGCTCTGCTGTTAATCAACTCTTGCTTCACATTTTATTGTAGGTTTTATTGATTATTCTCAAGATTGAGATAAAACCCCAGTTGGAGAGATTTTGGATGATGTGATGTTGATTTAATATTCTGTTCTCTGTTTTATTCTTTCTCATTCTTTCATATTTTCTTAAAATTTCATTTATTTTATTGTTTTTCACTGTATCCACACCATTTCTTGCTTTTGCACATTGATGTCTTTTCCAGTTTTCAGGATGGACACTGTTCTGTTTGTTTGTTTGTTTGCAGTTTCAAGGAAGAAGTGAGCCTTTAATTCATCAAGCACCTGTCTCTGTTTGTGTTCTAATTGGATTTGAGGGATTATGGGATTGTGTGTTTGTGGTCTGTATTTATGAGACTCTCAATGTTACAGGTCAGCAGGTTTAAATTATCCAGAGAATGTGTGTGTTTGTGTCATACTGAATTCCATATTACTGCATGGATCAGTGGGCATGCATGCATTCATATGTACTTTAAATAATTGGCTTTTTATGTGCGTACGAGTAAATAATGGACTGACCACTGCATATAAACACACACAAACCTTGTGTCTGTGCAAACGTCTCTGCAGACAGAAGTTTAAAAAAACAAGAGGAGACAAGACCAAAACAAATCAAACCAACAACAACAACAACAAAAGAGCAGATATGAAATATTGATGTAACAGAAGGGAGAATGAGAGGTGAGAAGAGCAAGGAAGCTCAAACTTATTTTTCATTGTTTTTTGTCCCTGAAGAGAGAGGGAAGGGGAAGGAGACAAATTACAAAAGAAAAGAGAAATGAAGGGGAAAGGGCAAAACACATCTGATCAGAAGGATACAAGAATATACGTTGTTTAGAATCGCCAAACAGACACCAAACCACAGACAATAATTACTCAGAAACATACCAAAACAACACAAGAGAGCAGCCCGTGAGCCTGGATACACGCCCTGCACAGATCAATCACGCATTTTTGGCAGAATATCCTTCTTGACAAAAAAGCTCCAGAAATGTATGTTTTAATTATATATAGTAATATTATAATCTTATGCACTAAAGTTTGCATATAATTCACGTAATCGTAAGGCAGGACAGGTGGCTGGGTGGGTCTAAAGACCCCTGACTTTCACCCAGAAGACTGCAGTTTGTGCCCTTTGAGAAACCAGAAGTCAACATTGACTTATTTGTCAAGTAACTTAGGTACTTAAATAATGCCACTTACGTAGTAACCCGTTCTCACAATCAACGTGTCAAATAACGCAGCTTGGCCCGTGCTCCTCGACGTCTGACACCCACTCCTCATTTAGCACGTGTATGTGCATTACGGTCGAAGCGTGTTCCTGTATAGTACAAGGAGCGTTTGAAGCTTAGTGACACTGATCAAGCTGCGCAATTTGACGCATGTGTTGGCCGTTGTCATTTTAACCCTAACCAAGAACAGTGCATGCTCATATTGCTGGAAATTCGTAGAACAATAACAAAATAACTTTTCGTAAGATATCATGCGAAGCGTTGTATGAAGATAGGTTGTGCATATACACTCACTCGCATGCAGCTGGAAGAGAACTGGAGTGACTAATGGAGATTTGAGACTGAACACCCTGGACTCTCAGTAAAGTGACTTTGGTTCAACACAGCCATCAACCCATCTGTCTGTATGTCTTCTTTTTATTCCCTACCTGATATTACCTCCTACTTAATGTCTTCTCTTTATCGTCATATCCATTCTCCCCTAAATCCCAGAGAGAGAAAGAGAGAGATGAATATGCATCGGGACAAGTCAAAAAAAGGTTAAGCGCTCAGTTAAGGAATATTCTCCTCTTGTCTCATTACTCCTTTGACTTTACTCTCAATCCCTCTTTTTCTTTCTTTAACTCCTTCGAGTCTCTCTCTCTCTCCTGAAAAAAAATCAAACGTCTAAGTCTCAGCTCTCTCTCTTCGCTCTGCCTTTTCTATTTTCATACTATATTGTGCTCTTTTCATTCATCCACAGTAATTTCCACTATTGATTATGAGCATTTTCTCTTTTTATTCCCTGTCGTCTACAAGCAACACATTCACACACTCATTCTTTTACTTCTCTCTCTCTCTTTTTGAAATGAAAGGATGTCGGAAATCACAAACACGGGCGTTCTCTCAAGAGGCCGCCTCGACAGAAGTATTTTGTCTGTCAATTGCAGACAAGTCTCCTCTCTTTCTTTCACCCAGCAAAGTACAAAACACGAAGCAACAAAGAAAGAGAAGTTGGGAGGGAGGAGTGAGGGAGGACGAGGTGAAAGAGAGATAGACAGATGGACATGTAGAGCAAGCGAGAGAACAAGACAGAATGAAAATGTCAGATTTGATGTGATTGTCTGCATGTCAGGATTTGCCATCTTTAGCTGGTTTGACTGACAGAAGGGGCGGTGGAACTTGTTTTTTAAGAGCCAAAACAATAGAAACTAGATAGCAGAGAGCGAAACCTCCACCGAGGCTGCACAATCCTCGACACTTGTTAATGATAGAAATGTTGTTAATCTGCAACACTTAAATCCCGTCTTGGAATATCACAGCAAAACAAAAATCTATTTAGGTCAGACTTATAGCCAATTAAATGTACAAAAAAAGCAGTATTTAAAAGTATTTATAAGTAATTATTAACAACCACTCCTCTGGTTTCAACAGAAGACACACCAGGGCAGCCTTTAGTGTCCGTGTGATACTGTATTAGTATTGGACAGCCATAGCAACTGAGGTAGTAAAAAGAGTGAACACAGAGTTTCACCCAGGAGGCAGCTGTTAGTGTCCCATCCAAAACTGACCCTAGAGAGGTACCTATAGCTTTATAGTGTGTTAGTGAGTGTGAGAATGTGTTGGCATTTAAGGGGGACCCCTTGTGGTTGAGGTTTATGTGCACAAACTAATGCATTTGCAGCATCATGAACTCAAGAAGTTCATGCGATGAGGATTGAGATGGTCGCAGTATGTACTCAATCATTTATAGGAACTGTAAAAATCTCTTCTTGGGGGCAAAACTATGAATGCACAGTTAAACTGCTCAATGCTATTATTCAATAAAAAAGAAACAAACCATGACGCCAAAAGTCTTTAAAAGTAAATACCCCAAAAAACTTCTAAGAGCTCAGTAGTCAAACCGAATGCTTGAATTTCCTCTGAAGATGGTTTCAAAAGCTTTGTTCCAAAATAAAAGCTCCAACAATTCTAATAGGTGACACCAATTGACAATACTTTTAAACTAAAGGAAGAAAACTGGTGTCCTTGTTTGACCGAGCTGACAGAATTTACACACCTGATCATGTTTAATCTGGATGATGAACTACTTGTGGATGAATGTTTTCTTTCAGAATGAAAAGAAGTGTTTTAAAGTTATCTAATTATTTCTTTAAATAGACTTCAGTAGTATTTGATATGAACGCAAGTGAGAAGTAGAAAAGGACAGAATCAATCCAAATACTGCAGTTCTATGACAATTCAAACACAATGAAGGTGTAATGTATAAAATGTATAAAATGTGGCTGTTTTCCATAAGGTTATTTACGTATTGTATCTCCTAAAAAGCCTCCAAGAACTATACTTTTCTTTAAGGTTGTGTTCGAGGTGAATGGAGAGCATGGCGGGGCCCAACGAGTCGAGTCCAGAGAGGAGTGGAACAGAACCAACGCTTTGAACTGTGGGCAGATTGGTGATCGATCTATAAGGCCTGAGCCTTCAGAGCCTCATTTCTCACTACAAACAGGAGAGGGCTGATCAGATGCAAGTGTAAATCACAGACACAAACACGACGACGTACAGTTCAAAATGACTGCAGGCTGAAATAGCTCTACTTGGGTTTTCCTGCAGTATGCTGCCTGAAGCAGCTTATCCAGTTATTGATATGCAGTATGTTTTATGTTAAAAAGTCGCTGCCAACATTTCTGGTTTGTCCACCGATTCAAATATGTCTGATAAAGAGAAAAACAACATGTATTTCACAGTTGGAGGTGGCTGTACACTAAGAAAAACACATAATCTGAAGAAAACTCAAGTGTTAATCTCAAGTGTTTGTGAGATCACACACTTAAAATATAATCAAGGATCTCTTATAAACACTGACAGGAGCAGTGCATTTCAGGATCATGTAATGCGCAGCAGTCAGAGGTTTAAATACACACCCACATGATGGGTAGTGATCAGCAACTGCACACAAGTGTGTAAAATAATCTTGGCGACCTCAGATTTGGGTTAAAATGTTTCACTAATTCTAACAAAACAATACATGTAACTCCAATTTGAGCTTCACACACTGGCTACCTGTGCATTTTAGAATTCATTTCAAGATATTAATTATCATTTTTTAGGGCCGCGTGGGACTGGGCCCCTGAGCATATAAATTAATGTTAAATCCCATATGAGCCTAAGTGTAGTCTGGGTGGATTCTTTTTAGAAATTCAAAAAATGTTGATTTAAAAAAAACAGAGTTTCCATCAGAATATGTATTTTGCTGTAAGGGCCCCGTTGCTCTGGAATGATTTGACATAGAAGATCATCTTTGTCCCTTTTAAAACGCGCATTTTAAAAAGGACTTCATTAATTACTTCAGTTGCGAAGCACTTTGTAATTATGTTTTGAAAGGTGCCATACAAATGACATGTATTATCATTATTATATTGGTGGTGGTTGAGTGTGGGTCTATATAATGCAAACACTTTTTTTCTGATCAAATAGGTGACAGCCGTTGCCCTGGTTGGAAAAACAACCGAGCCAATTATTGCTTTCTGCGCAAGAAAAAGAACAATGCAGCTCTACTGGTTGTTGTGTGTTGATTTATAAAAACGACTACTTTTCTCGATTCCATAAAAAAGGCTAAGATAACTGCTCCGAGCAACCACAAGGTCCAGGTCGACTAAACATAATTAAGTCCACAGTTGAGATACAGTATTTGACTAGTTAATTGAAAACGTTGATCTGCTGGTGGCATTAGACCACCAAAGCAACAAGGATTCATCTTCTGGGGACCATCAATATGTGTACAAATGCTGCATTCCAAACAACTCGGAACTCAAAAATGTCTGACAAAAAGTACAATGAACCGCCACTCAAAGACGGGGTTCCTACTTGTTGTTGATGTCAGGTTATGTCCCCATGCTATTAGGCAGCTGGTTGCGGTGAACAAACTCTAAAAGTTATCTTGTCTGCACTAAAGTTATGAAATTCTTTTTAAAAAGCCCCAAAAAGTGAAGGCTGCACTGTTGAGAGTTCAATTGTGTGTACACTTGTCAAAAAAAAACATCAGTTTGTCCTGGTCAGCCATAGTTTTTGTTTATGTTTGGCATTGCACCTAGAATGCTTGGCGGTTGTAAGTTGGAAATTTCAACATGGAAAACTCCAACCTCCAACCCAGAATCATTTTGTGTTATGTTCATAAGTGGTGGACTGACAAATAATGCCATTTTCAGAGCCATGCTTCTGGCTTGGCTAAATATATAAGGTCATGTACGGACTATTTTAGGCTACAATGATCACATCTTTCCCCTGCTTTGCACTTTAAGGGGTGACCCAATTTCTTTACTTGACGGAACATAATCTATTGCACTCAGATTAGCTAGAACGTCTGTGGACACTCCATCTACAGCGAGATACAACAACAGATTCAACTCCTCAGGAGACTGAGGCAAATAGATTCCGTTTTCTTTCTTCTAAACTCTTACACAGGTGTTGTATAAAATTAAATCACCATTTCATACATCTGTCTGAGGTTTGTCTTGACTGTTGAGAAAGTGCTCAAAGACACAGGTCAAACATTTGAGTCAGAATTACAGGCTGCAAGTACAAAAAGACTGTTGAATCTTGCAGCCTGTAATTCCTCTCATGTTTTATTAGGGCAATGTGTGCATACGCTGTCTGGGTTCCACAGTTAGGCTTGATAGGATGTAGTACTCAGCTTTTTCTCAGCCAGAAAATGCAACAGAATAGTTCAAAATGTGATTTAGAGTTGCTGCTGTGAGGCTTTTTATGATGTTGAGATGGTACCTGTCTCTGCTAGACAGTGAATAAGCAGAACTGAAATGAACTGCAACTGTTTGTGTTGTACCTAACTAGATATCGTTTTACTACTGGTGTCAAATTTGTGTGTGTAAAAGATGTTTTACTATCAATTTAGCTTTTTTATAATGTGTCTGGCAGCAGTTTTGAAAACAGTTGGAAAATATTAAAACTCAACTCATCAATATGTATTGTGTTAACAAAGGATCAAATGACAGAGATCTATCACCAACTTATTTTTTAGGATTATTTTGCTCATTGTTTAGGTAATACTTGCAAACAGCACCCTGCTGTATTAACACTCATCCTACGAACCGAGTTCCCCGCAGACTCCTGAGGTATACTGGGTCATATCTCACAGGTGCTTTATCCTATCATCCATTTCATTGTTTTCTGTTTCCGTTTACTTTTTTTTTTTTTTTTATGAATCGGGGCCCTAATTTAGGTCAGTGGTTCTCAACCTGGGGGTAGGAACCACTGATCTAAATTATCTCTCAATATCAGGTCAGTCTTTCTGAAGGAGACAGACACAGAAGCAGATTGTGCTCTGTCTATTTTTATTTTACTCACATCTGCAAACTAAAGCTATAGGGTAGCAATGTTGAAAAACCAAAGGGTCCGCTACATTTTAAAAATGATCTAACCAAACAACCCAGCCCAGTCTTGTCAACTCTTTTTCTATGAAAGTTGCTTGCAGCACTAGCTCCAAAAGTCACAACATCTAGCGAGAAAGTCACCAAGTCTGCAGTATACTGATCCCATTAAAAATCCCAACATGTCAGCAAATAAAAGAAAAAATGCTTTTGAAGAATCTTACCAAACCTAGCTTATGCTGCAACTTCCCTAAAGTAAAAAAAAAAATATATGTTTTTTCTTCAGATGACATTAATTACATAACTAATAATGTTTTAAGAGGAAAAAACAGAAGAAAGTGGAACATCTAGCAGCTACAGAGACAGATATTTTTTTCATTCTCAGGAGCAGATGGAGACCAAACCAGAGCTGAAAGGAGAGTAAATATTGGATTAACATTTAGCAGGTAATACGAAACATGACTCCAATGTGTCCAATGTTGCTCCGTAACTGCTGAATGAGTAAATAGGCAACTGTTTGATGAAACACCGTCCATAGAATCTTTATAAAGGTGATAATATGTAGGTGTTTTTAACCTGTTCTCATGCTGTATATTACTAAGCTCTAAATTGGATTTTCTTTTAAAAAAACAAGCGTTTTACAGCCGTAATTACAACTTGAATGTTGAAATGGATTATATGGTATTGAATGGAGTCTTGCTGGTCTGAAGTAGTCATGGTGACTTGATATGACACCAATGCCTCAACACTTCTGTTTCCAATGTGCGTGGTTCTAAGATGGGTAAAAAAGAGGTGCAGCTGGAGGCCCTAAAACAAAAAAAAGCAATAAAAGAGGGGAATATATTCACATTGTCTTCAATAGAATACAGATAAGTCGTATGACTTCCATGCATAGCAACAGTGTTTCACATGTTTAATCAACTGTCAAGTGTTTCTTGTTCTCGACTTCCAATGTCAAAAGCAAACTCAAAACCATTTGAAGGCGGCATATATGCTCCAAAAAAAAGTGAACATATCAAATGCAAAACGTCCTTGACAGAAAAGGTTACCGTGAGTGTTGGAGCACCAAATGGAAAATCTTTCATGAACTGGATCTACTAGTACAGATCAATCGTCTGACTGGAACCCTGAATTTAAGGCCTAAAATGGTCCCTGTGTTTTAGTTTGGAAAGACAAAAGGGTCCTCTCCTTTAGAGGATTTTCCTCTAAAACACACACACACACACACACACACACACACACACACACACACACACACACACACACACACACACACACACACACACACACACAGACGCACAGAGGAAAATCCAGAGAGACAGATCAGAGAGTGTGAGTTCAGAGAGCTCAGAGAGAGAAAACTAGAATCCACAGCGATACAACTGCTCCTCTGGGCTTGGAACATAAAGTTCACACACTCGAGGAGAACGTGTCTGAATGTGTTTGTATGAACCAAAGCCAGAGAGAGACCAAAAGAGAAAGAGAAATCTGTGTGTGTGTGTGTGTGTGTGCGCACCTGCAGGGTACATGCTAATAACATGCGTCACTGAAGCGCACACAGAGATAAACTAACAAACCCTGTGCAGGCCCGAGTCCATGTTCTGTCCCAGATTACACCATCTATAGATCTCTATATGTCTACATCCATCCCACCATCAGCTTTCTGTTGTTTTATACTGAAACCATGAGGAGAATATATTGAGGTCACCATAAAATTGGTAAATCCCAAGACCGAAATCAGACACGGAAAAAAAGGAAAATATTGGGAGGCCTCGACTGATCTTTATACATAGGTAATTCACTGATGATGTGTAATTTTCTGCCATTTAGCTGGTTAATTAGTGGTTTGAATTGACTAATAAGATATTACTGATTAACTGACTTTATTGATTTATTCACAGGATGGGCGTCGTGTGCCACATACGGCTGCACTCTCATCCATACGAGAGTTATTGCACTCAGGCTGACGCATAATGGATTGCGACGGTTGATATGAATTGCAAATTACTTGCAACCGTTATCTGCCCCATCAGATTCACAAAAGATATTTCGCCCCCATAAAGTCTGGGTGTGACACCCCATATAGGGAGCGGGTCCTCCAACAATGTGTCCCTCTTGTGAGTGAATCAGATTCCCACCTCAGTATTACACCTGATTGAAGACCACGTTCATTTGAATATGGTACCCTTTGCTATATATGCCCATGTCACAGTTTTTGGTAAAATAGTCAGTAGCAATCGATGAACAAACTGCATTCTTATTCTACATAAACCATTACAAAAAAAAAATCTTTGGTATTTTTGTATGGAATGATGATAATATGTATGTGATAATATGTAAGTCTTTATTTAATCATGTGACGAGACAATACGATATACAGTAGTTAACCTAATTGCAAAGTCTTTCAAGATTGCCAAGCTAAGCACATTTGCAAACGCAGCACACAGTTATGCCTTTCGAACATAAACGTGTCAGTAAGTGACTGCAGCCCGTCATAACTACCTAACCCCAATGCTGAAGCTGAACCTTTGTGTGGCATTTAGTACGGATCTTTGTGAATTGGACTGTTTTTCCAATGATTATCATTTGCATAGAACAAGGCCAATTTTGCAGCAAATGTGTGCATATTACTTCATTTGAAAACGTACCAATAGAGCAGGAGCAGCGAGACGCTATTTGCTCGGCAGCACAGTTAAGGGTGCATTTCACCCTTTGCAGGTGCTTTGAAAATTACAGTTTTTCCACAATTGTCTTATTTTTGCAGGTATAGCGGCTGCAAAAGGCCGGCAATTTGAATGAATTTTTTAATTTAGGAGCCTTCAGGAGGGATGCACTTACCCTCTGTCAGGCTTTAACCGACTCAAACCATAAAAAACTAATTGAAATACAGTCTGCTTTTCCCCATCCATCTGCTAATAATGATCAAATTCATATGGTAAAAAAGAGATATTCTGACTGTAGTTAATTTGGAGCAAAAGGCTGTGAAACAAGATGAACTTACTTGATCCCTGAGGAGAAACTGGGTCATTACTGCAGCGCTGAGGCTCGGAGCAAGCAGCGAGTGGTTCAGTGTTCAGGAGGCTCAAACTCTGCTGAGGATGTTTATACACAGAACACTGTGGTGTTCCCGTTATTATGTGTTCTACCTATGTACCGTTTGTGTCACGTCACGTCTATCTATCTATAAAAGGTTTTGTGCAGCCCATTTGCCAGGAAAAAATGTCGATATTGTATGTTTCTGCAAACCACGGATACGTTGAATGTCTACAATATTACATTCAGTCAGAGCAAGTAACGTAGTCTAAAGAGCGACTGTCTTTATGCTTGTAGCGCAACGTTGTTATGTTTATTACAGAATGTCTTGTATGAAAGTTTGCTAAGGGCGGTTGGTATTTATTTACGCTAGTTTAGTTGTTACTGTTGTTACGTAACATTGTTACATTTCTTGTCTGCATTTTCATAAGAAAGTCGGCGATAGGTAGTTGTTTTTATGTTGTTGTGTTATTATTCTAGACACAAACTATAATCTTTATTCTAATCATAACCAAGAAACTTATTTATGAAACACATTTTGGTTTGCAAAAATGTACAATGCCAACATTTTATGATGACTGGGTTGTTTTATGACATGTACACTCTGATTCTTACAAAACAAATATTGCTAGTTGAGAGATTAAATACCTTTCTTTTTCAGGAATGATTTAAAACAGACAACACAGAAGTGCACAATCAGCCAGTGGTCTGGCTTGGCTTTGCACACAATTCTTCCTTTTGATTGCTGTATAGACTTAACTGGTAAAAACAGTCGAAACATTGGAACATGTTCGAAAACACATTGTTTCCCGAGATTAGTTCTAGCTTCTCACCCTGCTCCTCCTCAGCCTTAATGAGTTTGTGTTTAATTCCACAGTAATAGGCAGTTTGGTCTCACCATTGATGACTGCGGTTACAGGCAGTTGCATGCAACAATCACAAAACAAACAACCGATGATGTATTATGAAACAGAGAATTAACAAATATTTCTTAATGAATTACTTAGTGTGTAGGATGTTGTTGGAAATTCATATATAATTTAGAACTGGTGCTGGAACATCAGAATCGGTCCATTTAACGGGTGCGGGTGTGGTTTGGATGTTCACTGGCTGCAAGACCAACACTATATGTAAGCTTTTATTCATAGCAGAGTGTATTGGTATATGTGCATACTCTCATTTTGTGTCTGTGAATTCATTAGTCGCATACTTCGTCATTAGTCGCATACTTCAGTGTGTGTGTGTGTGTGTGTGTGTGTGTGTGTGTGTGTGTGTGTGTGTGTGTGTGTGTGTGTGTGTGTGTGTATGTGTGTGTGTGCCCACCTGCAGGGCACATGCTAATAACGCGCATTACTGAGCACGTGCAAAACTATGTGAGCTGTCCTACATACAGCACACAAACGCATGCAGATGCACAAACATGAGGATCTTGAAGGGGGAGATGAGAAGCTTTTCAGACTTTTCAAACGATTAAATGCAACATCCCTGCACCCTGCGATGCCACCCACCCCCACCTGTGTTGATTTTAGGTTAACAAATAACAGCAAAAGCAGAGAGACATATACTGTAAACAGAGACAGAGAGAGAGAGAGAGAGAGAGAGAGAGAGAGAGAGAGAGAGAGCAAGTGACAGAGACAGATTGGATGACAGGGGAAGCTAGCAGGAAACGCTACATCCCTTCACACTCATACAGGCACATTGGAAATGATTGACAGCTCCCTCAAGGGCTGTAGTGAATTATTCAGCACAATCTGACAGACCGACAGACAGGAGAGCATACAGAGAGACATCAGTCGGAGACACAGGCTGAGAGAAAGACAGACGGATGGTGAGACAGGCAGAGAGAGCGAGAGAGAGCGAGAGCGAGAGCGAGAGAGAGAGCGAGAGCGAGAGAGAGAGAGACATCCAAACAGAGAAGACAGGCAGCCAGGAGGCTGTGGATCATCAAAACTTCCCTCCAGGCACATTTTTATTCATAATCAATAACTCTATTGAATTTTACATAAACCTATGTGCATTTACAGTCCCAGGACTTTAAATTCTTGAAGAGATGCCTTTTGAAATTCAGCGTGTTCCTTCACCTGCTGCTATCCACCCCAAGGGAGGAAAGTTACAACTCAAACATCAACAAAAAAACAGCTTGTAGTTTAGAAAGCATCACAGCCAATCACAAATGTCAGCCAATTAGCTTTCAGCTAACAGTGCCAGTTTAGCCTGAGAAAGATATAATAATATGCATGTATAGTATACACATCTATTCTCTAAATCTTCTGAGTCTGAATCACATTCTGCTGCTTCACAGTAAGAGTGTTTGAGATAGGTGAAGTGATTATGGCTTAAAGCTAGAGTTGGTAACATTAATCAAAAAATAACTGTCATGTTTGCTGAAACAGTGACTATATCCTGAAAGTTGTGGGCGCGATGCTTGGTTTTGGCTCGACTGTTTTCGACATGGCAGCAAGGTCACAAACTGTCTTACTTATTAAAAGAACACTTAAATATGTTGCTGAAAAGATTTTGAGGTGAAAAGTGGGGGATGCAGTAAAATAATCTGTATTCATATTTGATCAGTGCTGCCTAGTTTGACAGTTTCATTAGAGTTCACAAGCTTAGTCGTTTTCTTCGGCATATTATTGGTCTCATGTACTGTTGTCAGGATATAGTGACAGTTTGAGCAAATATAAAACATTTTTTTATTAAAGTTATCAAGTGTAGTTTAAGGCGTTTCTTGTGAAGCAGCTGCAAGTGATTTTCTCTGTTGGTGATCATCCAAAACAAATACCTAAATGAAAATCATCACTTTGAGATTATTGTTTCAACATCGAACAAACTCAGGCCACAGTCTCTCCTGCTCTCCCCAGGTGTGTCACATCTGTCTCTAGTCACCTGATTATGATGTCATCTCTGAACTTGAACACACCCTGGTCTAACAAAATAGACTTGGTTAGGTTTAGGCTACAAAACTACATGGTTACAAGGCTACGTGTTGCCCTGATATAACTTTTGGTTCTATTTCTTTGGATATATACACGTCTAACATCCCAGCAGGAAAACTCCAAGCCTTTTGATGCTACATTGCATGAGGCCCAGAAACTGTCTAATACACAATGCAGCACCCGGCTGAATAGAACTACACAGCCAGCATCCCCATGTTTCTTTTTGTCAAGTTTGTCGGACCTAGCAACATCAACTATTGGTGGGATGGACTTAGGAAGGACTGATTTGGACACAGTACAAGAATGACCATAACTGTAATCATAAATGTCAATCAGAGATATCTCAAGAGAAATAAATGAGAAGTGACACAAACTTGAGCATCAATAGAACATTCTAAAACTGAATCTTTTGTCGCGGGTGAAATTAGAGATTCAGTTTATCGTGGGACTCTTTGGCAGGATATCAATGATTCAGCAGTGCAAGGCTCTGTGAAAAGGGCTGATGTTAAGACAAAGATACAAGATAAGAAGGACCCACTGCCTGTGTTTGACCGGACACTTGATCTGCTCTCGTTTATGTGATAGAAAGAATTAAGGTTTGTTATTCTATACATGTAATAAAAAGGTAAAAGATCTTACAGGAAGCCCTGCCATCATTCTTCCTTTTACTGTCATTTATCCAACATGGCTGCCTATTGGTCAATACCCCACTGAGTGACAGGCCCTGAAATAAAATGAATTAAGCACAATAACCACTAAGAGTCACTTCATTTGTGAATGAACAGTGAAGCAACCCGTCTTTGAACTCTCTCACACACACACACACACACACACACACACACACACACACCAAGATGTAAATGATTCAGCTACATTGATGCTGCCAGTTATCCACTCGGACTGATTATTAGCCGCGGCCGGACAGACACAGCTAACGGGCAGACCACCTGAGCTGAGTGACCATTTGGAACTGATTCAATTATTTCTGGGATTGATTGATCTGGTCTGGCACAAGCAGGAACCAATTGGATTGTCCTAAAAACTGCAACGTTGTCCGACCATTGAACTCCAGGAGTGGCCGATTCTCTTTGCTGGTCTGTCCACCTGTCTGTCCGTTTGTCCTTGTTCTGTCTCAAAACCAGCCTTTCTGTGTGTCTGTCTGTTTGAAGATTTTTTCTTCACATGCATTTTAAAAACAGGAAAAGGGGATGAATGTCTGAATGTACAAGGCGTGCCTTAAAGCGTATTCACTTCTAACTTGTAAAATGCAGCGTGGTCAGTACCCCTCGTAGTCAGGTATCGACACACCCTTTAGCTTCTGTATGCGACGCACTGGGCTTTCAACTAACTCCAATGTAAACAGATGGCCAGAGCAACCAAAACCTAACTCAGTGGTGTTGTTGCCTAAACCTTACTTCCTGTGAAGACTGAAGTCTATTTTAAAAGGACACTATGCATGTCAAGAATGTTGACACGCCATTCCTGCCACGTCCAAAAAGTGACGCTAGAGAGGTACCTAAAGCCTCAGTTTGAAGCTTCGGGCCACTTACCAATGCTTTGGTATTTGACTAGTTTGGAATGAGAATGCGTTGACTTAATACACCGACATTGTATTTGTTATCAGTTTAAAGCGTTTAAATTATAACATCAATTCATCTTTTAACAATACAAGACACGCACTACATCAAGATAATAGTGATTAGGTGCAAACATCTCTTCTTGAGTGATCCACATTCTCTCAAAGTGCTTCATCAGCTTCAGTTAAAGATTCGCTACATTTCCCAGAACGCCTTTCAACAACCTACCAGATAAAGAGATGTGACCTTGCTGCTTTTCAGCGGTGGATTTCAAAAGTAGATGGAGGAAGCGATATCAACAGCAGAGCGAGAGTCTCCTGTCGAGAAAAGGTGAGTCGACCTTGATTCAAACCTCAACCTGTCTTCATACTACAATGCATTATTGGCTCTGCCCTCCTGCCGTGGCTACTGACACTCGTCTGTTTTTCTCCTTTGAGAAGGACTTTTCCCCAAGATGGGATAATTTA
The DNA here is from genome assembly GCF_023349555.1 of Cebidichthys violaceus. NCBI lineage: Eukaryota > Metazoa > Chordata > Actinopteri > Perciformes > Stichaeidae > Cebidichthys > Cebidichthys violaceus. The sequence continues at coordinate 3,111,029 of NW_027176816.1, forward strand.
AAACATTTAGTTTTGTTGTCAATGTTATACTACTGAATAACCCTCTGCCCTTGCACTGCTGCAGGATATATCTGGACAGGAATTTGAATTATTATAATATTTGGGTGGAAAAGGTAGAAACTGAGTGTGATCGCTAACTGCTTTGTTTTCTTTATCAGTTTACTTTAATTATCCTTTAATGAATGACAGAGAGATGCAAAACAAACATTTAAATGAAAATATGTGCCAAAATCCTACAAGATTTTTAAACCCATGAGATCAGTGTTCACTATAAACAGGCTGAATATTAAAACATGTTTAGCGAGCAGGATATGCAACAGGGAGACAGAAACACAAGATGTTGCTAATCTACTCGGAATGAATAAAGGTTATATATTGATTAAAGATGCATCTGATGCTTCTAACTAAATCTAATTTACACTGCAGAGACAAGAAGAAAAAAAAACGTTGGCACCAAAAGTGCTCGTCAGGAAAACATAAACACGAGTCGACTGAAGTTGTGTTTGTGGCGAGGAAGATCTCTGCAAAACATAATGGGATTATAGGCAGCCAGGGACGGAGACAAGGGATGGACAATCACAGCAAACGCATCTAAAATACCCCTCTTGAGTTTTGATGAATAAATGTAAGGTACAGCCTTTTTATTTTACTGCCAAAATCAAACACTAATCCAATGCAACGATTTGTCAACAGACTAGAAGACAGGGAAAAATGTTGGCATTGAAAGTTTATAAAGACCACTGATTCGATGAATGTGGACGTTTTTGCGCTCGGAAGCAAGGCACGTAGTTTAGCAAGCAACCGTTATTGAACGTTATGTGGTATGAAGGTTACATGCTATTACAGGTGTTTGACGAGAAAGTCCACGAATTGCATATGGTAGGTTACAAACAAACACAGGGCTTTCACCCAGAAGACCACTATCCGTGTCTCTTGTGAAACCAAAGTATATGTTGACTTCATGCTTTGTTTTACGCAACGCCGTGTTACGTTCCACTTGTTACGTAACGGTACATAAACGAGTATGCTAAAAGAGAGATTGTTTATCTAGTTATATTTTTGACACTCGTTACATGATGTTGTAACATTACATTGTTACGTTATTTTAACACAAACCATGACTTTTTTTCTAATCTTCACCAAGTAGTTTTGTTGTGTGAACATAATGAATTGTTTCATAAGTCATTATGCATTTCCCTGCATGCTTTTGTCCAGAAACGTTGACATTCAATGTAGCCTATGGTTTGCAGGATTGTACAATGCCAACATTTTGTCTGCTGACTGGTTTAAGCAGTCAGTGGGATTTTTTGTGAAATTTAGGCCAAATGCCAATCAAGATATCTTTCGTTCAGCCATTCTTCTTTCTCTCTGCTCTGTCCAGCTGCTACATTGCAAAAATGATGGCACATTTTCTCAGGTGATTGACATAAGCCAACAAATTCCAGTTTTGAGTATTACAATGTATTTTATATGTAGGTTTCTCACTGCAAGATTTGATTTTGTTGAACCAATCATGTGGTCCAGATGTGAATTGAGAACACAGGATATTTTACAGTTCACATTGATTATAAGATCAGATTTGAATCACAGTGGAGGGAAAACAAATCTGAAATTGGAATGTTTGGCTGCAGGTGAAATTCGCGAGCCATTTCCACAGGTGCTGAATTAATCTCAGCTCATTAAATTTGTAACTGGAGTCACACTCAAATCCCAGTCGCACTGAGCCCTGTGCAACTCTCCTGGCTGCAACTATCACATTAAAACCAACTCATGCTCATTCTCCACCTCTCAGCATCTTATTGTTGTTCATTAACGCAGCTCATTACCGAATCTGCATGTAATTATGCTTGTGTGAATTCCCACATGTTCCATTTCTGAATTAGTTCAGGTAACATCCCTTAAAATATTGTGGTTTCCTGTCTCCTTCCACCATCACAGAGGGGTCAGAGGTCAGCTGCAGCCCTGGAGCAGTAGGCTGAAGGACATTTCAGCAGGATGGTCTGCTCATTCACTCACCCTAAGAAGTGATTTAAATTCTCTGAAGGGGTAGAAATCATTAAAGTCGAAACCACGGTGGTTTTATCCTTTATCCTACTCTTTGAGCAAGGCACTCAACCATTTTTGCTCTGCTGTCTGAGTTTGACCAGCAAAAAGGCAAGTTCAAAAGGTACCGACAGCTTGTCATGTACATTTTTTACACCATGTTCTGTTTTCCCAAAAAATTGACATAACTTTTAACACACAACTTACTCCACCAACATTGACAGAACACGAACAAGCAGAAAATAAAAGCTTCCCGTTGAACTGGTGCTAGAAAATATCAAATTCAATAAAAAAATAATGACGCTGCTGGGTAGGACATGGATTTTAAAGTGGTGACTGTGTGTTTTTCGAAAGCTTCTGGAGGAGGTTACATTGTTGTTAGCAACGCTTTTATATTAGTACTGCACTGCTCAAGTTTGGTCTTTTTTGTTTTTTTTCTATCTCAGACTTGTCTCAGTCTCGTGGGTGTTTCAACTCTGACTTGTTTCAGTCTTTGGTCTTGACCAAGTCCGGTTGGATTTTTTTTCTTTCCTTTTTCCGCCAAACATCAGTGGCTGCTCTTGTAGCAGCCTAGACAGGTGTTGGTTCACCCAAAATTCTTCAATATTACAAGTGCAGGTGTAGAAGTGTAGTTTTATGCACAAATGTACATAAAGATATACCTTCATTGCAATGGTGGGAATAATATTCAGAACATTTGATTAAGTACCAATACCACGATGTAAATATACTCCTGTACTTTTACTAAAGTAAAGAAAATGAACCCGTGACTGACAATTATTATTATTATATGCTCTCTTTGTCCTTATGTATGGCGTCACAAGAAAATATTGGGAACCATTGGTTTTACCTTTCACGATACGTCGTATTTTAGAAGCTGATCATGTGGTTTTTATGTTAACTGTTAACATGAAAAGTAACTACAGCTGTCAAATAAATGTAGTGGAGTAAAAGGTACAATGTTTCTCTCTGACATTGAGTGGAGTTGAACTAGAAAGTAGCAAAACATGGAAATACTCAAGTCAAATACAAGCACGTTAAATACTTGACCAACACCAGTAGCTTGTAATATTGTATAAGTATATTGTATTCCTAATAAATTCGTATGTTATATGTATATATTATAGATTTTTCTAAGTTGTCATAAAGATATTGAAGCACTTTTTTCTTCCTGTTCCTATCACAATCACTATGTCAAACACCAAAGGACCCAACCCATAGTATTGACTCTCACTATGAACATTTGGTCTTGGTCTTGGACTCTCTCTTGAATGAGTCTTGACACTGCTCAGACTTGACCTTTAAGTGGACTTGACTGATGCACATAATAATATTTTTGTCATATTTTGTAAAAATATTACTGAACATTTTTGTACATCAAGTTGTACTGCCATTTTATTGCTTATTTCCTAATAATACTACTACATTTATTTTAAGACATTTTCTTGTGATTTTGATTGTTACAGACTTAATGTACTGTGGTTTCATATTGTACAGTACCACATGTGTGATGTACTAAAAATTCACGATGTGTGTGTGAACCCGAGGTATTGTGATGTTAATTATGTTTTACAGTCTTTGAAATAGTCAACACGTTATCTGGAATCAAGTGAACGTGGCTCAGGAGGACTTTACTCAACATACCCGATGGGGAATACACACACAGTTCAAAGCACAAGATAGGACCATTAGTGTGGATGTGTTGTGGGTGGAATACTGCCTTAAAGATTTTGCCCATGCCTCCTCTCATTTTACATTTTATCAATCTCACTGAGTGTGGAGGAAGAAAAGATTCAGTTTCAAGATCACTAACAGGACAAGCAGCCAGAGGAGATGAAAAAGAGCGGAGCGCAGAGCTTTGATTATATTCCTGTCAGCTTGTCTGGACCATGAGAAACAGAGGTACCAGAGAAAGAAACTGTATATGTTAGAGCTCAGGCGCCTGGAAGCAACCCTCCAGAAAGGAAGATGGGCAAAAAGCCAGTAATTCAAATATTTACTATCAAAGTGAATGCTACAAATCCAACATTGTTGCAACTGAATCTCACTCTTTTCTGATCAATTTCTGCACAATTCTGTCACCAGTGGATGAGAAGGATCCAATATTTAGGAGGATAAGCATACTACACACACATGCATGTGAACGGCATGCACACGCACACACGTAGCAAGCACACACGTGCACACACGCACACACACATATCTCCAACACCATACTCTTGGGAATACAATTCTCACATGTGCACCGCGCGCACATATTAAACACACACCAGCACGTATGCACGCACCCCCCCCCCCCCCCCCCCCCCCGTTCCCCACACCACCCCCAGCGGTCCTACCTCCAGACTTGCCCCAGCTGCAGGACGTGAAGCACGGTTTGAAAGACCCACATGCAAACGATGCAGCACCTCCGGGGGGCTCCGACTGTGCCTGCCGTCGCAGACAGGGCAGAGGATGTGCAAACCGGGGTGGCATTCGCGGCGTTTCCCGCCACCGCGCTCCCACCGCGCTGGTTGCTGTCCTTGGTGCTTAAAGTGTGGTCGTCCGCCGTGGCTGCTTCGCATGCCGCGCCTGCCGCCGCCGCCGCCGCCGCGCCGGTGCCGCTGCCGCTCGCTGCTCCGTCCCCGCAGCTCAGATCCGAGTAGTCATACACGAACCACCTGAAACTCAATACCTGGACGACAGCAGAGGGCACCACGACGAAGACGAGCGTCAAGCCGAACCACCAGTAGTCACCTCTCAGGTAGTAGTCGGCGGCCAGCCACAGGTCGGTCGCGCCGTCGGAGAAAAAGACGAGCAGGGCGCAGAGCACCCAGCAGCAGTCCAGCAGGGTGTAGGGTTTCCCGCCGGCGGCGCTGCAGCGGGGCCGGGTGGCGGGGTTCCCCGGCTCCGAGAGGCTCCTGGGCGTGTTATCATCTTCCACAGACACCGCTGCTCCATCCGACTTAGCGGCCATGTTGGTTAGGATAGGAGAGAAAGACAGAGAAAGAGGTGGGGATACGTGTGTGTGAGAGAGAGAGAGAGAGAGAGAGAGAGAGAGAGAGAGAGAGAGAGAGAGAGAGAGAGAGAGAGAGAGAAGGGAGGGGGCTGGCTGTGTGCAGGAGAGAGAGAGTGAGAGAGATTACATCATAACTAGCCTCATCATCAGCCAATTAATTGCGAGGCATCATTACTAACAGCGCGTTTAACACCATGACACCGCGCGATGTTTTCAGGACATGCAGCGTTCTGCAAACATTTGTGACCTGCAGGGTTTTTAGTTTGCGTTGCTGTCATAAAAAAAATCTCTCCCAGTTACATTGCGCTGCCTCTGCAGCAGCAGCACGCTGCTGCACATGACAAGACTGTTGTTAAACTCATATTAAAGCGGTTAATAAGGCGGAGTATCAGTCTCTGACTTGGCACCGAGGGGACTCGTCATGTTTACTATGAATGTTATGAACCTGCATCCTGTCCAATGTTCCCTGTGCTGCTCCTGCGCGATGAATCTCCCTCCAGACAATAAATGTGCTGTGCATTGACTCAAAATCATGACCCTCCTTTAATCGATGAGAGACCGCGAGACAAAGCACTCAGCAGTCTTCATGAAAGTAACTCAAAGCAACATTTTTTTTGGTTTAATTTATCCAGAAAGGGTTTGCTGAGGTTTTGTCCCGCTTCATATTCATATTCTGACAGAATACATTCTTATGAGCGCTCCAGTAAAACCCAAATCTGCTGCCTCAGTGGAACAGAAAGGTTAAAGGAGGATGCCACAGTTTTTCCCCTCCGCTCATTTTCTTCTTTCAGAAGAAGAAGCTGTTGTCTGCATGTTGATGCTTTCTCAGTATATATATTAGAGAGATAACAGTACATAGTTTTCAATACATATTGGAAACTTTCATGCTGCATTACCTCGTGATAAAAAATCTTAAATATAACCTTGAAACTACACACGTCACCCGGCAAGCACAAAGGGATTGGTGAACGGGCCTAACAGGCACAGCCCCAAGGGCCCAAGGAGGTCTTACTAACAAAATGTCGTTAAAAAAACTTGGCTATAAACCGTTTCTGATTCTGATCTGACAAAGTAACACAAAATGAATACAGAGATGCCAAACTATTACAAGAAGACGCTAAATGACTGATAATAGACGCAAAATGATCAAAAACACATTACGACCACAAAGTGTCCCAAAGTTACTACAAAGACGCAAAATGACTACTATTTAAAAAAATTTATCTTTCACAATTGAGAGTAGTTTCAAATATGATGAATCATTATGGGACCAAAACCAACAGCATTGTAGTCTGTATCTTTTAACTTCCCTGCTGAAGAAAAAGTATTTTTGTGTATTCATTACAGCTAGTGGAGAGATGATGGAACATTTTAAATTAATTTAAAATGGGTCACAAACATATAGTTAATACATATATTGTTTATCTATTTTTTAAGAGTAGTAATTTGCTAAAACTGGATAATGTAGTTTTTAAAAAAATAGGTGAAATTCAGGAAATAGTGCCTTTTAATGGTGAGTATTTCCAGTAGCAGCACTGTGTTTATTGGATTGTGTCTGAATAAACTACAGTGTGTGTGTTCATGGAAATGAAGGAACATGTCACCCAGTGCAACACTGTGGCTCATTAATGTGTTTTTAATTGTTTCTAGACAGCAATAGCGCATTGGCACAGAGGACGAAGATGTATCAGGCTTATAAACACACACAATACTTATTGGTTGGATTTCTTCATTGTTTGGTCTTTTCATGGGATTTGTTATTAAGAGTGAAGACAAGAATAGAATACCACATGTATCCTTGAACTCTTAAAGAGGAAGGTTTATTCCTCAGTATTGTCTCCTCTTCCTCAGCTGGTCCCAGACCAGCAGCTTTTTAACCTCAGGGCCTTTAAAGTGCATTTCTCTGATTCTAACGAAGCAGTGATGCATAAAGCTGACAAGAGACCGAACAACCAAGTCTGTTTACAGCAGTGACCGCACTAATTGAAAAAATTCCATAAACTCTGAGCAGAATAGGCAATAAAAGTCTTTGGTGAATTACGGTTCTGCGCTTCACTGCCCTCAATAAACCAATCAGTCACTGTGTTTCCACATCGGTGCAAAACAGGGCTTATCTGAACAGTGCTCAATCCAAAATATCTGTGGAACAAGATATGAAGCCTAGTTTGTTAATCTGAAGCTATCGCCGCACTCATGAACCACCTCAGCAGCGATCACATCGCAGTGTGTTTTGGGTCCTGGCCCTGTTTGGCTCTGGTGTGGAGATTAACAAGATTTGGCAAATGGGTGAGGCTGCATGAAGAGCATTGATAGGCTCTGAATTAACAACACAAGGCTGTGTTACAGGAACTTTCTAACTCTGAATATCCTGAAAATGTTCATTAATGGACTGAATTTGAAATCATCTGAGATGAGGTTTGTGCCTTCTGAATCTCAAAAATAGTTCAGCCTCAATTTCATACCTCCTTCGATCGCAGCAATTTATAACATCTGTACACCCACATATTTCAGACATTTAAACGGTCTGAACAACAGAGACTACAATTACTCCCCTAGATGATTTACAACAGCTCAGTGCTGTTTAATTCAAAGCTGGAAGTGTTAGTTTTTTTTGTTTCACATCATATATCAAAAATACACAGATTTGTCTGAATAATCTTTTTGATAAACCTTACCCATTATGAGCTTGAGACTAAGGGGAGCTAATTAGAGACCCATCGTCACAGCTCTGACTGACACACTTTAGAAAAACAGAGAGTTTCTGCATTGAGTAGAAAACACTGTCACATTCTTACCGCAATTGTAGAATAAAAAGTTATATGCAAAGTTTTTCAACACAACCCTGAATTAAATGTCATTTGTAATTGTTTATAAAGGTGCTTAATGACTCCTGGCAGGGTTAGGGGATGAATACCACTGGAGCCATTCAGGCTAAACATATAGAGTAAGAGTATCAATACAGTCTACCTTCACAACATGAATCTACAAAAACAATAAATTGCTCTGTAACCCAAAGGAATAGCATATCATTACCAAAATATGTCCAATACATACAGATACTGCTGGCAGGGAAAAACATCTACTAACTCCTATAAGAAATTCCACCTCAGTTGATGGATTGAGCCCCAACAGTAATTTGCGTTATCGCCACTTTGTTTAGGAACATGTGAGCAGAGGACCCCTCTGGAAGACAGGACTTCAAAAGTAGCCAATACTGCAAGGCCATTCTTAGTTGATACTGTATGATGTTCAAATTATTTTTGCAAATGTGCAGTTAATGAATTTACCAAAAAGCAATAGACACAGTGAATCGGAGGGTTTTGGGGGCCTCTGGCTCTGGGCCGCCTAGTTAGTGTGTTTGGGTAATGCAGCCTTGCCATGATCACATCAAATTCACCTTTAATCAATTATTACACCAACATAAACACAATTGTTGTAATAGAAATCTACTTTTGGAAATTGCCATATAAATATTGGTGACAGTACTAAAGTAGCTCCAACTTGTTAAATACAGATGCTCATTCTGTGGCTCTACTCTTCAAACTATGAGAGTCTAGTGCCAGTGTTGGACGTATCAGGAACAGAATGTCAGCTCAGGCTTATTACACAGTGTCTCTTCAAAATAAACCTCCGTGTTCACAGGAAAACAATACATTTCTTTATTAAAAACCGTTGAAGCTTTTTTGGTGAATCCAAGTAATGTATAGGTGAATCACATTTCTTTTATTTTTTTTTTACAGTGATCTGTTTAATTGGTGTAATGTGTTCAACCGTCAAACCTCAGAGGTAAATTGCATCATAACTTTCCACTTACACCTGTTACGTATGAGATATCATTTTTCTATTAAATGTTGGCCTTTAATTAGAGCGCCCCCATCAGACCAGGGAGTGCACATCCACTATGTTCCCTTGGGAGTTGCAGTTCCCTTCCTTCTGCTTCACCTCAACACACACTCTGTTGTATCGCTCACAAGCTGCACATTCCCTGACAAATGAGGGTCATTACGAGTTTGAGAGCACAGGGAGCTAATTAGAGGTCTCAGATCAGTGCTGCTGCTGCTGTGATACACTTTGGTGAATGCACACAGACTCCGAGCTTCAGAGCGACTCTTAAAACATCTGCACCAGTCCACCACCATTTCTTTCACCATTTCTTTTTTTAAATGCTTGGTAACTTTCAGTGGAGAGTGACAGAAAAGATAGGAGTTGCATAATGAATGCGCAATTTATTATTATTAAATATATATGGCTTATTTATGCAAATAAAGCAGGAATGAAAAGTCTCAATTACGTTTATTTTTAAAACCTTTTTTTCCCTAATTTACATTTGTTTGGCCATCACAAAAATTACATCCCCATACAACTAAACTGCAATATTTTCTCCCGGATTACTTTTGCAGTTTTAAACACGTGGTTAACATTGTAAAAAAAAAAGGAAAAATACTTGGTTACGTTTAGTGATTCACGGTTTGGCCTAAAATGAATATGCTTGTGATGATATTTAAGTTTAAGGACGTGAATTAAGAAAAGTCAACGTTGACTTTTGGTTTCCGTGGTAAAAGTCCTGTGTTTTTTTTTAAATCATCCATCAACACAACCTACTCCCTAATCAGACTTCCACGGATTATGATCAGAAATGTATTTGTGTCAAAAAATAACTGATAAATCCGGTAGAAAATACATTTCCCTTGAAACTGAAAGATACATACATACATATGATACCTAGAATCCCAGAAATCTTCAAAGAAATCTTCAAAGAAATCTTCAAAGAAATCTTTATATTTTGAAAGAAATGAAAGCATGATACATTTAAATCTTGCAACAAAAACAGCTCAAAAGAAAGCTTTAAAGAAATTGGAAAATTCAGACAGAAACCTGAAAGTTGGATTGACAAAAACACTCAACTAATGTTTGAACCGAAAGCAGATGGAGGACAAAAATGAATAGCTGAACTCTGCCCGTATTAATTTAGCTCAAATGCTGATTAGCCATGGCTTTCCGTGTTCAGATAAACAAACTGAAGATTCTGAAGCTTTCACTTTCAGCATCAGTCAGAGGATTATGAGGAAACAGAAACTCACATGGAGTCATAAAGGACTCCATGAAACTCAGTTCTTTAAAGTAATTCATAGCATGGAGAATTACATTGAGCCTTTAACTCATAGCATAGAGAATTACATTGAGCCTACACTGATCTGAGAGAGACCTCAGTATCCCAAAATGTCAGCTTTCTGAAAAACTGCTTCACTTTGTATTTCTAAGCAGGAATGGCTGATTCTCATTATCAGCTTGATGTGTTTAAATATATGAAGGGTTTGTGGGAACCATTTCAGTTTGATCAAATCAGAGCAAATAACTAGAGAGAAACAACTCTAATAGTCAGGGCAAATGCAGATTTCTTGAGATTTTCCTGTTTAATAAAGACACTAATGTTACTCTTGGGTCCATTTTGTCTCCATGGTTCTACTAAATAAATCATGATCAGCATTAACTGTCCTTTTAAAGTACATAAAGTGGCGAGTTTTTTGTTTTCTTTTTCACCATGTGGCTTAATGATCCAAATTATTAAACTGAAAAAATATATTACACACAATGATGCCACCTTCAAGGATATTTTTCAGATAGGCAATCACATTTTAACTGAATGTGAATGAACATTGAATTAATGTCCACATTTTCCTTTTTTGACTGTCAACTTCAGTTGAACGAGAAAAAGTAAAAAAAAAGATTAATTTCAACTCGTATCATAAGTATCGTAAGTATCATACAAGTCTTATGTGAATTATCGAATCTTTTAACAGTCTTTGTTTCACCAGCAGCCAAACAATTGTGCAGTTATGTGGGCTCCAGCTGACAGCTGTATGTGAATGGAATATAAACTGCTGAGCGGAGAGCTGTCCATTAGCTCGGCCCCATCAGCTAGCTTAGCTCATTACTGCCCCTTCACCCTCATAAATCCATCCAGCAGACTTTTCTGCCTCCTCATCAGAGAACATCCAGGCTGAGCAGGCTGGAGGCTCCTTCTTAGCTTTTATGTTATTAAATTGCTTCTAACAAACACAAGCAGTAAGCTTTTTCTTTTTCTTTCCTTTTTTTTTTTTGCAAAACCCAAGTAAAATTTAGTGTTGTGTTTTTTGGTCTCCTGTCATTTTTTTTTTTTTTTTTTTTACAAAAATCAAGTCATGTTCAGTTACCCAGGTTTTAATTTCCTGAGTGTTGACTGGACAGAAGTTCCCCTCTTAATATACCAACACTGGCCACACCCCACTCAGATTAATACCCGTAGCACACAAGGTCAATGCACAGGAGATAATCTGGGGAGTGAATGTCATAAATGTCTGAAGATTTTCTAAAGAATTGTCACAAGTTGATTTTGGGCAATAGGACTTGAATGTTAACTTTTCTCATAAACAGAAGTCTACAAATGTTCTCTTTCATTTGACCAAAATAGTTTGTGGGGACAATCAAATCAAATTCCTGAATCAAACTAAAACTCTCAAAAAAATGTAATTAATGTGTTATAATGCCATGCAAAGTGGAAGATAGAGAGTTCTGGAACATTTCAATTTGGTAAATAGAAAGTGAACATAAAAGACTTTTTCAACTTGTATTGAAAAAGTGCACACATTCCTTTAGATAACAGCTATAGTGGGTGGCTCTGGCCGTCACTATCCTGGCAATGGCGAACTCGCCTAAATCCTGGCTAATCTAAAAATGGCCAAAGAGGTGGCTCTTCAGCGGCTAGGTTCACACAACAGAGGAGACATCTAGCAGTGAACAACCTGAGATGGCACCCACCTGTCACTCAAACTGTCCACGCCCTTAAATATGCATATGTTAAAGCCTTAACGTACTTCAAACGAGTACGTTATAAAATGTATACAGTTGTCATGAACGGATAAATTAGCTGTAGACCAAAAGTATTTTTAGTATGAGGCTTGAAAACATCTGCTGACTTTGGGCATTGACTCCCTTTTGGAGCTATCCTCAAGTGACCAATCAAAGAACTGCAGTTTTTGCTTCATTTTTCTGCTACAGTGGTTGCCGCTTGGTGTAAAAAAAACAGCATATGTATGTACTGTATATATTGCAATTAAAAGAGGAGTACAAATTTAAATATGAACATGGATGCTGCAGGATTGCAATTGGATATGCACACTCATGCACACATACACACAGTATCCTAGAGGCAATAACGTTAATTTTTCAACACAGTTATAAATATGATTTCTCACAGCAGAGGGCTGTAGGTGGATAAACCAACACAGCAAACAGCAGTGTGAAGACTATCTGTGATAATTTGAGAGATAAGATAGATGAATAAGATAGATAGATAAGATAGGATAAATAAGGCAGATACGATAGATTAGATAGATAAAATACAATAGATAAGATAAATTAGATTAGATGGGATAAGACAGATAGGATGGATAGATGAAATAGGATGGATTAGATCAAATAGATTGATAAGATAGGATGGATTAGAAAAGATAGATAAATTAGACGGGATAAACCAGATAGATAGGATAGATGAGATGGATAAGATGGGTTAAGATGAAAGAGATGGGATAAGATAGATAACATAAATAAGTAAGTAAATAAGCTAAATAAGTAAGATAAGTGTCACACCTGTATGTCAAGTTGGGTTTTTGTCCTGTCTCCACGTTTGTTTTGTGACTTCCTGTTTTATTTTGGAAATTAACTCTCCTCTCGTTTCAGGTTCCTTGCCCTTCCTCATGTGTCACCAGTCTGATTGTCTTCCCTGATTCCTGATTGTCTCCACCTGCTCCCCCACTTCCCTCATGTGTACTTATAGTCTGCGTCTCCCCTTGTCCTGTGCCAGTGTGTCATGTCCTTTTGCCTTGCACACCCGCCTCATGCTATCAGCAAGACCAAGCCTGAGTATTGTCTATCCTGTTCTTGTTTCTTGTTTCCTCTGTAAGAGCGACCTTGTTTTGCATTTTGCCATTTTGATCTTCCAGCTCTTTGAGTAGATTCAGAGCTTTTTTATTTTGTAGCATTATACCTTCCTTGCAAAGTGATTTTTGGTTTGGCTTTTGCCGTTTTTACTTTACTGCTCTTTGAGTTAAATCGGAGTTTTTAGTTCTGCTTTGTAAGTTTGTTTTCCTGCCTCGCTAAAAGAGGTTTTGTTTCCAGGGATTTTCCTGAGTCTTTTTGTTGAAAATAAAAGATCGTCAGTTGAACCTTAACACCTGCGTCTGAGTCCTCATCAAGAGTTCCCTCCGTGACAATAAGATAGATAAATAAGATAGATACGATATATGAGATAGAATAGATGAAATAAGATAAGATAAATGAAATAGATAGATAAGATGGATGAGACAGATAGATAAGATAGGATAAATAAGATAGAATAGATTAGAAAAGACACATAAGATAGATAGATAGATACATGGGATAGATAAGATAGAGAGTGTAGATAGATAGGGCACGACAGACAGACAATTCTGTGATTGTTTTCTCTAGAACAGTACTGGGCACAGATGGATTTCAGGAATCTGCTCAATCCCCAGGAATTGGTGTTCACCACCTGCTGTCACTGTTAATTAAACAAACAGTAAATAATCCATTTTAGCTAAAACCTGAAGTATTCAACAAGCCTTTTGTTTAAGACTTCCATAATGATCAAAAGAAGCCTTTAACGACGAGTTCTCTGGTACTTTAAAACATCTGGTTTTAATAACAGCAAATATATTTCTGATAGTGAGATTCTCCTATCAGAGTTTTCATGATTTTTAGCTTTTATTGCTTGAAAGTCATTGCAACATGAATGTATGTCAAGATTTTAGCGTGAGTTATGAGTCTTAAGCCTCTCTAAAAGCTGCTATGGTGATTACTTACCACATTATTAAAGTGTTAGACAAGTGAATGTTTTGCTTAGATCATGGCATTGTTGGAATTCAAATCATTGCTTTTTTTTGAGATTCCTTATGAAGAACCAAGAGGTTCAATAATAAGTTCTATTGACATTTGAGGTCACCAAAACAGTACAATTCATGAATATTCACACAAAAAGTAATGGAAATCTGGAGAGCAGGTCATTAAGCAGAGTGGAGGTATGAGAATTTAGGGAGAACTTGCTCCCAGAGATGTTTTCTACACTCGCTCATTTCAGATTTCACCCGGCTTGACTCAAATCACTCTGTCGCTCGCTCTAAATAACAGAAACAAGCTGAGTAGTATTTAAATTAGGGCTGTAGGCTACCACAACATGTGAAGCTTCTATTGAGGTGAGAAGAAGCTTTGATTGCCTGTCATCGTATTTTCAGATGAAATCACCCTAGAAAAAAAATCCTCAAACTAAATTTTCAATTTGAATAAAGTGATTCATCGAATTAAATGATTGTGTTTTTTTTTTTTTTTATTAAATCAACTTTCTAATATAACTTACATTTAGTTTGATTGCTGTTAGACTGCCCCTTTAATACAGGTATGTCCTTAGAACCGTTTTTTGACTGCAGTGAGAAAGTTGGTTTCGAAAGACGAAATGCCAACAAATATGAATTGTAGCAGAATATTTCTTTGGATAAAAACATTTTGGAAATTCTGGAAACCATTACATTTATATATTTTCAATAAATAACTTTGGATTTTTCAACAAACTCTAGTTGTTGAAAATGTTTGGAATGCAAAGATCTGTAACAATCCTGCACAGCCGCCGTGCACAATGCACAGATACATTATGGGTTGAGTTCGCTCGGACATGCTCCCAACTCATGCTGTGAGTGGTACCGCAGAGAAATTGAAGCAGGTGTGAAGGTGACGCTCCAACTTAAACATTTTTATAAAAATCAGCTCTGCACTCCATCCAAAAGCTCCCTGCTCGCATGTTCTTTTGGAGAGTAGTTATCGCAGATATTTTTGTCTCGATGGACAGAGACAGAAAGACCTACATTGTCTAACGGACATACTTTTAGATGTCTAATGTGTAATTTTACATTATCTTCCTCCAAACTTCACAATATCTTAGCTGCAGTTGATGGGTTTAGCTAAACTGGATATGTCTATTTTCTCAGGCCTGTTCCCTAAGCCCTATGATCCTGACTATAATTTAAAATAAACTTCTGCTGGTTTGAGCAGACCGTGGCTAAGCAACTTGCTTCTGAAATCCTGGAACCAAATTTTCTCTTCCATTTAAAAAAAAAAAAAAAAAAAAAAGTGTATTGCACCCAAAAGATGATAAACAATTCAAGTTTTTCTTCTCAGCACACATCCGATGGGAATGAAAGAAGGCAGGATTCTCTGCCATGGCTTTTTTACCAGAAGGTTATTTTTCATTAAAGCGACTGTTAACCAGATTCGCCACCATAACTGGGTAAATGTCTGCAGAAGAGACGGCTCTCTCTAGTTTCTATGTTTGTTTGTTGTTGTTTTTTTGTGTAAAGTGACAACTGCAGTCTTTCACTGCTCATTATGCTCGGCTGGAGATGAGAGGAGAACAGAAAGGCCAGTAGCACAGTGTTAATGTTAAGGTTAGACATGCTGGGTTTGGCAAGCTGACTGTACAGAACAGCCATGTCCTCACAAGATAGTGTTACATACAGGCCTCTGAATGCTTGGGTATGTGTGCGTGGATGTTCGTCCATCTTTGTAAGGACAGGTTTTAGTTTTAGTCCTTAAAAGTGTTTTGGAGACACACTGGGTGACGAATAAACAATGCAAAAATATTTAGCATCTAAACTATTCATATCGGCAGCGATGCAAATCTTCTCTTCTGTTGATTCAGGGGCAGGTTGAGGAGGCAGCAGGCTTAGTATCGAGGGGTACTCCAGACGTCCCTTTCCCCAGCAATGTTTTACAAGCCAGACGAGATATTGTGATCTTTGCAGCGTGGTCGGGGTCTGCCTGGGGACTCTTACCAGTTGGATGTGCCAGGAAAACTGCAACAGGATAGGGTCCAGGACGACCATAGGTGAGGGTCAGAACAAAGATAGAATGGTTCCCAAAACAGTTGTACCGCTTTTTTTTGCAGAGCAATATTCACGTTCCATGTGAAAGAACTCACCAAGCAGATCAAAAAATGTATTGATGTGCAAATTAAATGAACAAAAAATGCTCTTCATAGTTTCTTTGAATTGCTCATTTTGTCTGGAATCAAGTAATGTTTGGTAATTTTTCTTGGAAAAAAAGCCAAAATAGCAGATGATTAATTTTCTAATGATTAATCAACAAATATTTGTTCACTCTAATTTGCTTTATCTAGTTTAGTTATTTGTTTTCTGATTAATTAAATAAAGATTGCTGTAGACAAAATGGCCACAGATTGTAAAAAATCTATAAAATAGCTAAAAGTAACTAATATTGCTGAATTTACAGTCCAGTTAATTATTGTTTCTCTTTGGGATTTGAATGAGAAAATATCGTAAACCAGTAAATCATTAATTGTTCAATCATTTTTTTGTTGATGGATTAAATGATTAGTAATGGCGCTTACTGGAATTAGGTTTAGGTTAATGTTGAGTGTAAGGAGGCTAGCACTGTATTATACCAAGAAAGGTCCTCATAATAATAGTCCAAGTGTGTGTGTGTGTGTGTGTGTGTGTGTGTGTGTGTGTGTGTGTGTGTGTGTGTGTGTGTGTGTGTGTGTGGTTCATCCGAGGAGAGATTGTGCAGCATGGCAGCTGTCATGTTCACTTTCTGTTTAGTCGCATGCTGTTCAGAGTGCGCGCACACACACGCACAGAAAAAAAAGAAGAAACATTCAAGTAGAATCACCTACTGTACAAACTCTACACATACTGTCTGCTACAAGTGTACACACAAACACACACATAAAAACAAACACACACAAAGTATATTGTCCAGCTGACTGCCCCTCGAGAGCTCACTGTCTCAACAATTGATTCATAAAGACAGCCTGAAATAAATAATGAACACAGAGGATAGACAGGATAGACAGAGATAGAGATAGAGATAAAAATAGAGATAGAGAGAGATAGAGATAGAGAGCTAGAGAGAGAGAGAACGACTGGAACTCTAGCGAGGAAGGGTTGGTGGGGGAGGGCAGGGGGAGGATGTGGGATCGTTTTAATCCCATTATAATGTTTATATTAAAAGTAATAATTACTCAACCCTTCATTAGGATTTAGTTCGTCCTGAGACTCGCTGCAGGGCTGAGAGGACTGAAGAGTAGAGCTGCAGCCATCCACACAAACAAAACACAACTGCTGCTGTGTTTACAACACACTCAGGGAGTTATGGATTTCTTTTTACATTTTGTAGCAGGCAGGCATTTATACAAATATACCTTGTGCATGAAAAATTACATTTATAAGAGCAAGGAATCGATCTATCTAAAATGATCTGTAACTAAACATCTACATGCAATGTTAAAAATACACAGATACAACATCCTCTCAATATTGTAGAGTGACAGACTGCATGCCAGATTGCAGGTCTTTTGTGCTGACATTTTTATTCTCCCAGAGAAGAACAGTATAAAAACCAAATGAGCTAATAATTATCTCAGTTGACTTTGTCACTGTCAGCCACAATGTGCCCGTGTGCTTTGCAACGTGCGACCAAACGTAAGCCAGATGTGGCCCGTATTTGACTAGGTTCTAAATATGTGGACCTTCGTGGCAATCACACCAAAAGTTGGACCGTTTAAAAAATGTAAGAGGCTGCATTACTGTGGACATGTTTCTAAAGGTGCCGGTGAGATGATGAAATACGATCCACAGAGGCCGGATTGACACATAGTTCCATAAATGTGATGGCTTATCAGAGACCAAAACACAGCAGAGGGGTTTACTTCTAGCAATGATTAGACAACTCAAATTGCCGCAACAACAATTATATTGTCGTCTATCGTGACCATCTGCAGGTAAACAGAAATTTGCTGTTCATGTTATAAAGGAATCTACTGGGAATGTGTGATTGCACGTATCTGAATGGCCCACATGGCTTCTTGTCTGATGACGTAAGAACAAAACTATTTGGTTAAAAGTTTAGGAAAAGTTCACGGCTTGGATTAAAATAAATATTTTTGGTACGTAAAATAACTTTGTTTGTTACAAAACTTTCATTGTTGTATATACAATGAAAGTTTTGTGTGTGTGTGTATATATACACACACACACACAATATATATATATATATATATATATATATATATATATATATATATATATATATATATATATATATATATATATATATATATATATATATATATATATATCTATATATATCTATATATATATATATATATATATATATATATATATATATATCACACACACACAAATATGAAATTGCATGGCCTAGATTTATCCAGAAAATGTTTTTGTTTTTAAGTCGTCTTAAGGTTTCTAAAACGTTCGCCATGTTTTTAATATACCAACTGATTTGTCCATTCAGGTCTGGCTGAAGGACAATTTTGAATAATTTGATAATTCACTGACTTGTTGATGGTTGCTTCAAATAATTACTGAGATGATCATATATGCCCGTTGAACCTTGCCAGCCAATGACAGAAGCAAAAATAATGGGCTTCAATAGTTCTGCTAGATAGCCACAATTTTAAACAAAAATGTATTTGCTTCACTATTTGCACAAAGTCACACAAGTGATTTGGGTAAATATTCATGTCAAAATACAAAGGTATGAAGCTTAAGTTTCTCCCCTGAATTAGAGGCAGAGAAGATGTAGAGGTGTAGAAGAGAAGGGTTTAGTTCAGCAGGGAGAGGGTAACATGAGGTACCTCTGAAAGACTTGAGCCACATACACTGCTCATAATGTTTTAAGCTAAAATAAAAATTGATCAGGTTTAGAAACTGTTTTAGTTCCAGCAGCACATTGCTTTATATTCTTCCACTAACACATTCATACCTGGAAGCCTCCCAGAAGAGTGCTCAATGAGTGTTTGATATCACAGCCCTCCCTTGCCAAAATATCGGTTGGTACCTTTATGTGTGTAGGTGTAGAATACAACAATATCAGATAAAAGAGGAATGCATTGATTTTTGAGTTCATAAAAAGCCTTAGAAAAAGGAAATTACATGGCAAAAGTATTATTTACGTCAATGATGGAGGGAATATCTCCTAGTTACTCCTCAATTTTTGGAACATTTAAAGTAATAATGACTGAGCTGTTTTGATTTTTATGTTTTTTTTTGTGAAGAATTATCACCCAAGTCTGCAGTAGGTGTGAAAGTAGATTGAAGTTCTTTGTGGTGGTACTACTCCAACTTTCAATGCTTCATATTGTTCTCCTCCCACCCCCAGCTTCACGCATCCTTGAACACACACATTCAGTTTTCTAACGCCTGTCTGGTGTAAAAAGAAACTAGACACACTTGACATCATGTAGTGCCAAAGAATAATTTGTGAATTTTGACAAATCTTTCAAAATCATACCACTTTGTTTTGTTTTAAGCACAAGAAAATTACAACTAAAAGCATCAACAGCAGTTATACAACAGGGTTACAGAAGTCGCATTGCTAGTTTGACCTGCTGTCTGAGTCGTTGGAAAAGAACTGAAACATTAAACATCACAGCTTTTTTTGTCTGTCATTTTACTTTTGTCAAAAATCCACTTGTCAGATACAGCAGAAGTTTTGGAAATGCAGAAAGCACAGATTATAACCCGCAGGTCTGTGCTGGGCACAAACACACTGAAAATAGAACAATTTAGAAGCAATTCATAAGAAAACTAGAACGGCACTCGGAGAGTGCAGACAATGTTGCATTCACATGCTCCTTGGATGATCCCATTTCCCCAGTTTATGAACTTTGAGTCGTACTGTGAAAACAACATGGACAGTACAAAGAAGATGTGCTGTATTTCATTGCTTAAACAACAAGTTAGCAATGTTTTTGAGTTGTTGTTCCTCCTTGAGTTTGTGATCACATGAATTTTGCCAGTAGGTAACAAATTTTTCATCACCAAATGAATCTTACTTTGTCAATGAAAGTCACAATGCACATAGAAAACAGCAGAAATCATGACCTCCTGGAAACAGAGGTAATTGACTGTATGTTGATGTGTCTTCTTGGGGCAGCTGCTGTCCCCTCTTACTGGCACTGACTCTTTTAGTTGTATGGAGTACCTGACCTACCGGCCTACTTTTACCCCTGCTGTAGTATCCCTCAGTTGTATAGAGCTTTTTAGTCTCCATTAGCTGTTAGGGTTGATTAAAGCACTGACACTGAAACATAACCTAAATGAGCACCACAAACCCAAAAGGTTTCAAGCAACAACACAGCTGTTTGCAGCAACCAAGCTCTGATAAACCCAATGTACTCTCCATGCACAGCACCAAACAACAGAGATGCAAAGTTGGCAACTAGCTGATGAAGAGAGTGAAACATCAAGCAGCCAGAGATGTTACTCAGTAATTGGTGGAGACCAACCATTGGTAAATGGTCAGAAGCTCCTCTCCAAGGGGACGATAAAGCTCAATGGTTTAAGTTATATTTGTTAAAAAAGAAAATCTGAACTCATCAGCAGCAAATCAACACACTATTTGCAAAGTTACACTGTTAATGGTATACACCCAAGTTGCAAAGCTTAACTGCTTAACGATTTTGAAACTACAGAACAGTTTGGTGAGGCAGGACCATGCTTCACTCCGGGTTGTACAACTTTGTCACTTCAAACAGGTGACAGTGAGATACTTGTGCCACTTAACGTCATCAGTGTAAGCTAAATTATTTCAACATTTATCACCACCTTACATACAAAGTTTATAAAGTCAACAAGTCATCCAAATCATAACCAGTATCTTCACAGCATCAGCAATGGCATAAACACAGGAACTGTTTGGCTCCTCCCCTTTCCACTTGGATATACAGGTACACGATAATTAGAACAAGGGAAACTCTGAATTCAACTAAAATGCAAAAAAAAAAAATCCCACTAGCAATACAGCAAATGTTTTTAGTGCACTGGTATGGGATTGATACTCTGCATCAGTCGATACGCAAATTCAGGTATCAGTATCTGGAAGGAGATAATGGTATAGAACATAAAGGTATGATCAGAAGCGCTGCATTGAATGTAGAGGATATTGTGCAATTTGTTAGATATTCTACGTAGAACATTTTCACTGTCACAATATCTTAATGTACCTTATTGCTACAGTTTAGGCCCAGTGTCCACTGAGGGCTCATGCGTTTTGAGTCATGGTTATTTGTGTAATATTTTCATATTAGTCACAAAGTGATGTGAGAATGATATTCATTAAACTAGCATATTAATTGTATTTGCCTGTACTTGATAGCTGATGGAAATGTTCTTATAGCCTACTTATGATTATGTCTGTCTAGCATACATCACCATACTTCTCAATATTTCTCCTCTCTTCTTACCCTACGAATGTGCCGATCACAAAGTTTAGCCGTAACACTGTAAAACTGAATGAAGCGCTTTCTGAAGCACCAGTGATGTTTGAAGCTATACGTCATCAGTCACGTGGTTATCCTCATTTGACCCAAGCTCCAACACATTGTATTGAAACAATGCGCTTCACAGGAGTGAAACAAGCTCCGGAGCTTCAGTATCATTTGCCCATCTCTAATGATTTGTAAGAGATGGAAATGGAGACAAATGGTGTGCTCTAACCCATTTTGTTACAAATCTAATTCAGCTGTCCACTAACACCAATCTTCTGCTGTTGATGCTTCACAAATTCAACTGATGTGAAAGAGGGCCAAATTGTACTATATTCCTTCCCTGCAACTTTTTGTCATATTGCTCAATAAATCTGGGCCACGGCTTGTCTGTCTAAACAGTCTAAACTCTCAGTAAATCCATCACTCACTGTCTGAGGGCTGATTGATATTTCCACCGGGTACTCTGTGATTGAGAGCCACCGCTGGCTCACAGCACAGATCCCATATTACACTCTGTTGTGCTGCACTATAAATAATTTAAGTCCCGCTCCTTTATCAACAGCACTTCATGTACTCCTTAAAATGAAATGAGATGTAAGAAAAGAGAGGGAGTGATGAGACAAGACAGAATGCAACAGTGTCAGATCTAAACACAACAGAGGCGCCACAGTTGCATCAAATCAATCGTGCAAGACTGAGGCCAGCATGGAGGTCTTGTTTTTTTTTCCAAAACAATGTTTGGCAGTTAACTAGCTTGTGGGCTAATTTAAGTTTTTACAATCTTCTAATTGGCTGCTGCCTCTAAATGCTGTGACATAAGCTCAAACTTTGAAACAAGATTACAGAAAGATGGGGAACACAGACACCACAGTCTCAGGTCTGCCCCTCAACCCCTAAACCACCAGGGTGTGCTACTCCAGTGATCCCACCATTCCAAAGATTATATGGGGTTTAGTTGTAGATGGTTATGGTTTGGGTTCAAGTGAAACCCGTTCTCACTACCAACTAACTCATCGTATACAGACGATTAGCCAGTGCGCCTCTGCACTTATACCGTTGCACCAAAGCACCCTTTAAGCTTCTGTATGGCTTTCAACTAACTCCAATGTAAACCCACCCGCATCATTATTAGAAGGTCAGAGAAACTGACGTAGCGTAAAGAGCGAGAAAGTCAACTACAGGATGTTGGGGAGTGTGGTTGGTTCAAAGAAACAGACCTTTTGTCCAGGAGATGACTGTTAGTGTCGCATGTGAACCAAAAAGTTGACTTACTTTTGTTATGTAACTTTCGTACTTAAGTAACGCTGTGTATGCAAGTTATGTAACAAGTGCAAAGCAAAACTAAACTTATTTTAAAACAAACTTATCCTAAGACTAACCAAATAGTTTTGTTGCCTAAACCTAACCAAGTATACCTAAGAACTAAAATAACTTAGTTGGAAGTTTATTTTGAAAATACACTGTATGTGTGTGACTAGCAGAAACTGTAAGTTTCCTGTGAAAGCAGAATTTAATTTAGCAAAGGCGCAATGCTTGTAACGAACAGAAACTGACGAGCCATCCCTGACACATCCAAAACTGAGGCTAGTAGAGTACCTAGCATCATTGTTTGAAGTGTGGGTCCACTGACCAAGCGTCTGCATTTGACGAAATTGGAGTGAGAATCCGTTGTGTGGTTAGCTGTGGCTATCTAATGAAAAAGAGGGAATTGTACGACCCTGTGCCTGAGAAGCCGAAGTATGGACGGAAACACAATTCTGACTAAAGCTTGAATCAGAATTTAAAAAAGATATCCCTTTCACTTGTTTCATGCTTTTTTTTCTCAGAAAACGATCATTAAGCAATGATGCAAAACAAGAGAACCAATAAAATCCTCATATAAAGCTTGTCACTGGTTACTATATCTTTGCCTGGTTATCAAGAGTAACACCTGTTTAGTTTCAGTAACTTAAACAGAGCAGGGGAAGTCTGTGAACCATTAGCCTTTAAACTTGTGCTGTTCCGCCTGATTGATGCCTGAATACTTAAGACAGGTTGATGAACTGCTCATGGTTAAAGAAGAGAAGATACTTTGTTTCAGACTGATCTACCATTATCTGGTCTATAACACTTCATTATTTTGTCTTCCTTGGGGAAGCTTGTTTCAGACTGATCGAGCTTGTTTAGGTAGCATGACGCTGCCATTGAAGCAACGATGCTATAATATGCATCATCATTCAGTGTCAATCTGTCTGAAAACCTGCCATTGGTGAATCCCACTGTAGAGCTCTCTTGTGAATTCAAGCAACTCCCATCCACTTCACACCTGACATGTGTCAAAGACTGCTACATGGTAAACAAAAGTATGGACTACCATATAGGGAGCAGATACTTTTTTTCTCAAAGTAGGTTTCTTTCTGTTTTCTTTAGCTCCTCTAAAAAGCTATAACTGTTTCTGTTTTTTTTTAGTCCAAGATAACTGGCTTATATAGTACTGGACAGTACATTTTCAACACATTGTACTATTTCAACCAAAGTAAAAATACAATAACCTCAGTGAAGTCTATCTGTCAGGATCTGAGCTATTTCCAGGATAAATCAGAAATTAGATTTACACCCTTGGGAACATCATCTTTCTATAATTCCTTTCCGAAACCATCTGCAAAACTTTCTGAGAAAGTGTTGGCACACTTTCCAAAAACTTGAGCTCTTAAGAGATTGTGATTTTGACACGAGTGTCAGTTTAAAATGACATTAACTGTCCTCTATCAACCTATGAAACTGTACATAATATCTGAAGCCCCAACACCAACCACAGCCTCCTTCTCAAAACTCCCTCATTCTTTCAATTATTTAGCTTTCAGCGAAAAGGATGAATTACTCTCCCAATCTCAGTCTCCAAAAATGGCAACAGTCTCATTATGATTTTAATGGACCCGCTAACAGAAGGATGAGAGAGAGAAGAGGAAGATGATGGAGAACTGGATGGGTGGAAGGCTATTTTTACTGTCACATATACTTTGCTATTTTTGGTGATAGATATTTTTGCTTCTTTGGAAATTTTCTCATAAGCCGTTTGGATTCAAATCCACAATTTGGAACAATACTCTATTTAAATGACAGGGCATGATTGAATCAGAGTAAAGTCATTTTAAATTGTTATGCAACATATCCACATACAACAGTTTGTATGATATCTTACGAAAAGTTGCTTTTTCGTGCATTTTCACACGTGTCAATTTCTGCTCGTTAAATGCATCGGGTCTTTTCAAAATAAACTTTTGTCTTCACAGGAAACAACTCAGTTAGGTTTTAGGCAACAAAACTACTTGGATAGGTTCAGAAAAAGTTTGTGAAATACTAAGTTTAAGCAACAAAACTATGTAGTTAGGTTAGGAAAAGGTTGTTGTTTGGGTTAAAATAATGAAGTGCCGTTACTGA
This sequence comes from Cebidichthys violaceus, assembly GCF_023349555.1. Taxonomy (NCBI): domain Eukaryota; kingdom Metazoa; phylum Chordata; class Actinopteri; order Perciformes; family Stichaeidae; genus Cebidichthys; species Cebidichthys violaceus. The sequence goes on from NW_027176816.1 coordinate 3,135,850, forward strand.
AGTACACTTGTGACAAATAAATCAACATTGACTTCTCAAGAAAGAAAAGTGGTCTCCTGGCTAAAAGAGTGCTGTTTGTTCATTCATGATTAAGTAGATAAAATACAAATTAATTTTGTAGGATACCAGCGAATTACGGCACATTACTTAATTTATGCTGGAAGAGACCAACCTGCCCCATGACATAATGCCATTGGTGCACCTGACACATTTCAGAAAGTCACTCCATAATTAACAAAAACAAAGTTCCCACTTACCAATAGTGGTATCTGTAGCCATGTGGATAGTTGTGAGACCTACAGTAATACAGTGTCATAGAAGAAAAGAGAAAAATAGGGATTTGCCAAAATAAATTTGATGATAGCGAACTGGCTCTTTAAATGTTCATTAGGTAACTTGTAAATTAACTTGATTTCTTGATTTTATTGGTTGGTAAACCAAAGAAAAACGACTGTAAACATTAATGCAAAACCTGTTGTTTTCACCACTTTGTTGAAGGCGATGTACTCCTGATCTAAATATGTACAAATACTATATCATGAAAAAGGCTATCTCTTGAATTTAAACATGTTTGTCACTTTTAATTAAAAAAATTAGATATTATAAAAATACAAGAATGAAAGCAAGGGGTCTCTGCAGGGCATTGATGCTGGGCCACAATCCTTCCATGAGCAACACGTGTGCATCGCAGAACCTCTTGCCTTTAATTTTGGCATCTGTGTAAACAGGGTAGAACAGTCATCTGAGAGATGATGGGATACTTGTCGGCTGCTTCTCTTCTAGAGATTTGAGGTCTCACTTATTTTCTCCATGTGCTGCGTGCAGTTCACAGGTAAAATAGGCAGGGAAAATAATCTTTTGACAGTATATTGACATCATACCAGCAACATTTCAGACATTTCAATGTCCTTATCTGTAGATTTATTTATTTTTAACTCAACACTCTCTGTTTCCATTTCAAAATAAAAGCTCTCTAGCATCTTTCTGTGGACAGAACCCCTTCATTTACTGAAATATTTGCAGGACAGACTTCAAATCACATTCATGAGACAATTTGTCTAATTTCAGATTAGATTTTAGAGGAAATGGTGCATAGTTACGAAATCATTTCACTTCACGTTGATCGCAGACCATCTCAAGGTTTCACTCAGAGAGAACCAGGACTTTCTGATGTAGCATTTCAAAATGAAAGCCCTTCAAAATTGCATGCATGTGCTAACTTCAAATCACAATCATGAGACAATTTGTCTTACTTCAGATTCAATTTTAGAGGAAATGGTGCATAGTTACAAAATAATTTCACGACAGGTTAATAGCGGACCATCTCAAGGTGTCATTCAGAGCAAACCAGGACTTTCTGATGTAGCATTTCAAAATGAAAGCACTTCATCATCGCATGCATGAGCTAACTTCAAAACACATTCATAAGGCAATTTGTTTAATTTCAGATGGGATTTTAGAGGAAATGGTGCATAGTTACAAAATAATTTCACCTCAGGTTGATAGCAGACCATCTCATGGTTTCACTCGGAGTGAAGCAGGACTTTCTGATGTAGCATTTCAAAATGAAAGCCCTTCAAAATCGCATGGATGAGCTAACATCAAATCACGTTTGTGAGACAATTTGTCTAATTTCAAATGAAATATTATTAGAATGTCGAAAAAAGTCATAAAATAGTCAGAGTATAGTCGAAATAAGTCATTAAAAATTCATAGTATGGTATGTCAAAAAGTCATTCCATAGAATTTTTAAAGTCATAAAAAGTAATTTTATAGAATGTCGAAAAAAGTCATAACGTAGTATAGTATGTCAAAAAAAGTGATTTCAAAGAATATTATGCTGCTTAAAGTCATTGTATAGTATGTTGAAATAAGTCATTTCATAGAATGTCGAAAAAAGTCATAGTGTAGTATGTCTTAAAAAAGTAAACAAAAGTCAAAAAAAGTCATAGTACAGTATGTCGAAAAAAAGTTAAGAAAAGTCAAAATAAGTATCACCACCTCAAGGTGTCACTCAGAGAGAACCAGGACATTCTGAAATTTCAAAATTTCAAAATTAAAGCCCTTCAAAATCGTATGCATGAACTAAATTAGTTTTTTGCAGATTTTCAACCGGCTTTGTACCATGGAAATGTGGGTGGTATGTGCAAAAGAAAGCCGGTACAAAGTTGGTTGAAAATTGGCAAAGTAATCCTTTAAAACATTGCTATCATCATGCTTGATCATGCTACTTAGATGGGTCTACAACTACCTACATTACAGCAAAAGATTGCCTGTCAGCAGGTGTAAGAAGGTGAGGTTGTTTTAAGCATCTGAATAAATGGCAATGCTGTTATTCTAGATCTTACAAAAGGTAATATTACAAGCCCTTTATTTTCTCTTTTAGAAGTTGGCATATGCAAGTCATGCATGTTGTTGTATTTATTTTCTTCTTGAAAATATTAAGCATAAAACCAGTAAGATCATTATGATGCAAAGTAGTTTCTATCATCTAAGGATTGATAATCCTCAGCTCGATACGAAAAAGGCTTTCTAACGCTGATGCGTGCCACAGAGACAATTTGTGGAAAGTCAGAAGTGCTACTCAGTCGAGTTCATTGAAAAACTCCTGACGATGTGTTTCCCCTTGCCAACGCTCTGCCCCAATGGTTTAATATCACTTACAGTTGTTTATTTATGACCTGCATCCCCGTTTGTGTTCTTAGCTTAATTACTTCAGGGTTATGTATAATCACTGATGGAGGGGCTGGAGACAGAGGAGAGAAATGAAGTGAGGGAAAATTAAGGCGAAAAAAAATAATTGTGAGGGGGAATGAAAGTAAGAGGTGAAATCTGGGCATGAAAAGACAATTGCATTTTGACCACAAGAAGAAAAAAAAAAAGGAAAATGAAGAGGCATTATGAGGCTTCTAAAGTGTAGCGTAATCACATGGTGAGTGGATGATGATCATTATAATCACAGAATCTTAATCAATTCAAAAATGCTGGTTGGTCTGAGACGACAGCCAGATACATGATACTAAATTAGATGTAATGCCCTCATGTTTGATTATATTTGTTTTGATAATGATATTGTGCAAAATGTTGTATCTCCTTCAGATTGACTTGTTATTTGCATTAAATGATGTATCATAATACACTTCATTCATTTAAAATAGGAGATTTGAGCTCAACATTTTAAGTGGTGTGTCTGCAGCATGCCCACTAATGCTGACTTTACACCATTCATAAAATTGCAGTGAAGAAACATCATCTATAAAATTCGTTACACGTGGAGCACAAAATGACAAAACACCTGACAATTAAAATAGCACTGCTTGTTTTTGCTCATTTGGGGGCAGCACAACCAGCTGCAACTCCTGAGAAAAGCACCTGGCTCTAGATGTTCCAGTTTCTTCACAAGCTAGGCACTGAATTTGTCCGTCTGGAGTCTGGTCTTTGGCAGGAAGGAAGCAGTGTTTTTTGTTGTTTTTTTGCTGAAAACTGCAGCCTTCCTCTGCTGGAAACGAGGTTAATGAGAGCACTGAGAGTGAACGACACAGTAAATGTGTTATACAACTCAAACAATGTGCTGAACCTAAAAAGAGATTTAGTGCTGTGACTAACTCTGGAAAATGAGGCTTCTTTATGAAATGTTAAAGTATTTTATAATCCTACTACTGCCTGCATTCGCAGGAGGCAAACTATTGTTTCAGCGATTTGCAATAATTCCTGTCTCCAGCAGCATTGTCAACCTGCTTCCTGTTTGCACCGGCACCCAGTGTACGTGAATGGTCATGTGAAATGCGTTTTCAGGCACATTAGTATGGATATTATTTCTGAAATGATGCTAAAATGCTTGAGTGCACGGAGGTGGTTCTACATCCATGCCTTCAACTCACCCCCTAACAGACAACAAAACTAAAGACATGATACATTGTGTATTTAGTTTTTTCACTATCAAATACCCAATATGAAGTGCATACCTGGTGCATACCTGTCTAAACAGGTATGTCTTTAGCTGCCTTTTAAAGGATTCCACAGAATCCAAACATCAATAACCATGATTTTTATGGCGGGTGTGTGGAACAGACAGAAAATGTAAAATAAGAGAGTGAGCTGATAATAAGGGTAAGCTAGTTCAGCCACATATGCACTCTGACCGTGCAAAGCTCTGTCAGTAAGAGTGAGAATTTTAAAGTGGATCGTGAATGCTACAGGGTGCCAGTGAATAGATCTGAGTATGGGGGTAATGTGAGACTGTGTAGCATGATTATTAATAATTCAATTTTGATTTATAAACCCATAAATTAGTATAAAATAATGATGGCACTCAGCTAACGTCATAAGCCACCATTAGTTTAACTAACAGAATTTCACATAAGATTACATTTTGGATGCCACCCAATTTTGGAAAAATAGGGAAAACTTCTAAATTTGATGTTAATAAACCAAATCTTAATCTCAGGTTTGCTTTCATCTCAGAGTCTTTTTTTTGGGAGTCTCTTGCTCTCAATAGTTGCTGGAATAAATCTTCAGCATGTTGGTGCATCGCAGGTCGGATCTGCATGGCACATTAGACATTAAATCGGTTGAGAGCAATATCTGCAAACGCAGATATCATATAAATACATTTTGCTCCATACCTGCTCCAAGCTTGATGTGACTCTGTGTGTGTAAACCCCTCCTGCTTATGTGGCCTGGTACAATGTCAAAGGTCAAAGGTGTCCTATTGTGGCTTGAAGCTGCTCCTCAGATAAAGAAATGAAACCCACTTTTGACAAAATTTTAGGTTTGTCAACCAAATCACAATGTTTGATATTGAATGTTTTCTCACACTTACTTGAAGTAATTATGCCATCAAGTCCTTAGTGTTAAGAGCCTAGATAACCTAAATGCCTCACTAAAAGCCTCACTAGGTTTAAATGAATAGTAGACTTCAATATCATCTGCATTTACTTGATATGCAATATTCGATCTGCTTATGATCCATCCCAAGGGTAACATATAAAGAGATTAACAGAGGCCCCAGGATCGAGCCCTGCAGGACACCACAAGACAGTGGAGAGGTATCACACACAAAGTCTCCAACAGAGACTGTAAAACTTCTGTAAGATAAAAGGAAAAGCCCTCTAAGGCTCTGCCACCACCCACCTAATCATGTTCATGTTTTGGTGGTGGGACAAAACCACATAAACACAGGGAGAACATACAAACTCCACACAAAAACTAAGTCTATGCAGGTGTGAGGCGACAGTGCTAACCACTGCACAACCATGCATCGATAATGCTTTACTCAAGCATTAAAACAATATCAAAGAGATTATCTTTGAGATACAGACCTAGACCTTCTGGCAATTTTCTGCATCTATGGGCCCATAGAGCAAGCTCATCAGCGTTTCCCTTAACCCTGCATCACTTGACGGACCCAGAAGTTGTAATTCCACGGTTTGGTCAAATTGACTTTAAAGCCCGGCACTGGCTTTAAAGATAATTTTTTGGGGGACTGGGGGATTGGTTGCATGCAAGAATGGGTGGAACCCAAATAAAGGTAGTCCAGGCAGACTGGAAGAGTTAAGGAATTTATTAACTGAAGAAGACGATACAGAAGCTTACTGGCATCGGAAGAAAATCGAAACAGAAGTAAGGGGGGAAAGTTAGAGAGCATCTGACAGGTCACAGAGGGAGGTGAGATGTGGCCTAAGGGAAAGACACAATGGCAAACTTTGTGACATTATCAATAAGTATTTTTTTTACTCCGTTTTATATCACTATGCATTTAATATATTTTGGGCTGTTGGTCGCACAAAATAACACATTTTAAAATCTCACCTTCAGCTTTAGGAAATTGTGATGTGCATTATGCTCTCACTCGCCCACATTGAGTGGAGGTAGCCCTTTTTTAATTTCACCCCTGATCCTAATGAAGTCTGTGCATACTACTGGCTGCAACCTTTCAGAGAAACACATGACACATAGTGTTTTGAGTTTCCTTTGCGGCCAGTACTGCCTCACTCATACTGGTTTCCCTGGTGTCTACAACAATACAAATATCTGTGTACCTCTGCTGCTGAAACAGCTCGGACCTTCAGACTTCAGCAATAAGCCAGCGCTGCTTCATGCCGCCAAAGCAATAAGCTAAACACGTCTCCCCTTGGAGTCTCATGCCTTAAAAACCAATAAACCGGGAGCAAAGCATAATGAAATGGGCGATTCAGGGAGAGCATAAGCCCGAGTCCACAATCAATAAGGAAGAGAGATGGTTTTTTTCCCCCTGACTTAAGTATTTGCAGTTGGAGACTCTTAACTTTGGAAGAGCCTGCACAGGGAAAAATGATTGGCAAGAAGTGCACCTCCTTTTACAACTCTGCACCTTCTTTTATTTGCATTTAAAGTGGTAATGTCAGTTGTGTTACAGTATATATATTTTTTTTGGCTTCATCTTTTGCTGCGATAGGGGGTCACTGCTGTTTCTGCAATGAACTTCCCGGAGATGTTGTCAGCCAAACATTGTGGCTACTTCTCATTTCCCGTTGAGTCGTTTTTTTTACAGCACTTTGCTACAGTGTTTCAAAGGACTGAGACCAAGATCTTATATCTTCATAGGATCTGGAGCAAAATAATTCATTATAATCTGAAACACAAGACATAAAAGAGCAAGAAGTAATATGCAAAAAGGAATTTGATAAAGATAATAATACTGATATTTTGTTATTATGTATATTTTCTTTTTGTCATACATTTGTCTCACAAATACATAGTTTCTTTTTAAAACAAAAGGCTGATGAATATCCTGAAACAGCTGGTCATTTTAGGTTTTAGCAAACACTACTATAAATACTGTATATGCCGTGTATATACAGTACATACATTGTTCCATTGTCTGGAAGCTCATGTAGCTCCTAAAACCCTGATGGCACAGGTTTAGTAACAGAGAAGCTGGGAATCTGCACAATCTGTCAGTGGATTTACTCGTACAATAAAGATATTAGTCTGCATTAGAGTACAACTCATACAAACAAGAAACTGTCGTTCTCAGCAACGCATTCACATACATATATATACATACACACACACACACACATATACACACACATATACATACACACACACACACATATACACACACACACACACACACACACACACACATACATATATATATATATATATATATATATATATATATATATATATATATATATATATATATATATATATATATATATATATATATATATATATATATATATATATATATAGATATAGTATACCTACTCGCATATCGTTTTCATTCAAACCAATTAAATCCATTGTCTCTGGCGTATGTTTTAAAGAGGACCAACACTTCTGCCAATCAGAATCACAGCTACTGTATCGGCTTATTTCTTAGCACACTGTTCATCTGAGCATGTCGTGTTAAATGCCAAAGGGTTTACATGTAGCATATGCAGTGTTCTCCCCAAAGGAATTGTATCCCATTAAAAACACTTCACACTCATTGGAGAAGACTGTTAGATGTTGCATCTTCAGCAGTTCCCAGGAGCCGTCTCCCAAAGATCAAAGACAACGATGGCCTTGCTGTTTGCGTCCCTTTATGTCGCCCTGACTTTGCCATATCACTCTGAATACAGAGATGAATTTAAGGAGCATTCTTTGAGTGCATGTGCATATTTCCCACTTGCATGTTTGTACATGTGTATTTCAGTTTGCATGCACTCTGTATTTATGTGAAAATGCTGTATGCAGGCTTGCTAGCGCGTATCTTAAAATGCACTTGTCGAGCACCGCACTGCAACCATCGGGTGAGAGATACAGACAGAATGAAGACAGAAAGAGAGACAGACAGAGGAAGGAGAAGCAGAGGTGAGATGAGAGACGGAGCCAAACAGAGAGGGAAAATGACAAGAGATTGAGCGAGGCGTCAGGGAGGGAGAGAGAAGGGATGACGTCACAGCAGACCGGTGGGGTAACGTCTGACACAGAAGCTGAACAGGTAGAGCAAACAGCCACGTTTCAGATCAGAGCTGCTGATACTGCAGCTCACACCTGCTCAAAATACAATTATATTTAAAAGATCTGAAAATGTAAAAAGAATCTGTTAATAAGACAAACTGTGAGCGCTAAATTCTGTTTTTACAAGGTCAATGACATTGAAACTGCTGATAATTGTCCTCTGTTGCTATTAGATTTATGAAGAAAGGCATTGATGATTGTCTCAATTCATTCACTACAGTCATGGATGGATTTCTGAACCGGGCCCGACGGGCACGGGCCCAGGGGTTCAGGGGATCCAGCAAATGTTGTTGAACAAAACCTCCACAAAGAGACACAAAATGACTACAGAGATGCGCTAAAACTGAGCGTTATGTCCCCTTTAAAAGCAGGATGGGAAGAGGAATGCTGAATTGGAATTAATCATTTACATGTGAGACAAATGCTCTGCTGCCATCTGCTGGCTATATCTTGTACTTACACCCCAAACAAAAGCTCAGCTGATGAGATGCGCTGAAAGTAATGATGATCATTTGTTTGAAACTATATACATATACACACACACATACATTATTTTGTCATTCATACTTTGCAGTAAAGAAATCACATGCTTCAACTGTCATTATTAGACATTTGCTCTACGTTTTGTGGCTCTTGGTGAGTTCACTGTATCTGTGGTTAACATGGATCCTGAGCTGTTGCACAAAGATAAAATCAAATTAGGGGGCATAAGGGGGTCCAGGCTTGTTGTCACCAACGCCAATGTGAATTAGGCTATTACATAAATATCAAGTCCAGTATTCACTGCGGTTTATGTAATCTGGTTTCGATCCAATCATTTTGTTTGTTTAAATACTCCAGATGAAATTGATTTATGAGTAATAGAGGCTCATAGCCTTGTAAAATGTATGTTATGTATTATGATTAGTATAATACATAAAACACACCAACACATTGTGTTGGTGTGTTTTACATTGTTGGATTAAGGGAAATCAAGGGCTGTTGTTAGTTAAGAGTTTCTCTGCTGATGGGACGAGTGTAGCAACTTATTTCTTTCTCTTTTAAACCTCCCATCTGCTCCTTTGAACATAAAATGTATCCTGGCATTTATTAGCCCTATTTGCAAAGGCATTAACAAATAATGATTCATTTAATTTACATTTATCTAAATTATATTTTACACACAAATTACCTTGTACTTCTATCTTTCTGAGGACACTCATTGGCATAATGTATTCCTGATTTCTACACACACACACACACACACACACACACACACACACACACACACACACACACACACACACACACACACACACACACACACACACACACACACACACACACACACACACACACACACACACACACACACACACGTTGCCCAGTTGCTCTGTTCATCGAATAATAACGCGTGGGGGTTTGGAGTGACCCTCCATGAAAGACAGGTTTATTATGCAGCAAAAAAGGAAATTGTGGTGGACATTAACATGTGTTCACTTATTATTTCTCTTTATGAGTGAAGCAAAGTAAAACACCTGTCATAAAGCATTGGGGGGGGTTTCCCTTTAACAGGATGTTTAGAGCTGAGAACAGGAGGTTGAAATCTCTCTCAACCATTTTCTCCATTTCCTTCTCCTCTCTCTATTGTGCTCACCCCATCCCATCTACCATGTCAACAATATCTGACCTCTGACACTGTGACAGAAAAATCCCAGCATTGTTTTCACATTTCAGCACAGACAAGCAGAATGTTAGTGTGTATTTACCTGAATTTCTGTTTTTTTGTCCCTTGATGGGATTTTTCCTTTTTTTTTAGCCTTTTTCATTTTGTAACTGTCACTTTGATATATAAATAAACCTCAGCTTCAGTGTTGTCAGAGCTCATTATGTCAATCCAGCTGGAGATGACTCAAACACAGTCATCATGCTCTGTTTGATTTGGATGAGAACTTAAGAACAGCTTACTGTCATTATTTGATTGTCACACTGGACGATCCTCTCTGTTTATGAAAATGAGTAGCCAAAATTCCTTAAGAAATCTTAAAATGTATTAGCAAGACATAGTTAGAATTTGGCAAATCAAACGGTGTTCTCAAGTACAATCTCCCTCTCAAATTTGCTGTCCTTGTTCTGAAAAGCACCTGTTTCAGTTGCACCGTGCTGGGACATGAGCCTAAAGTCTGATACATATTTTGTCCTGGCTCAGAAAAACAGCAGGCTTGAACCCAAAAGCAAAACTCACATACAGACACAGACCGGATTCAGAAAAGACAGCAATAGGCTTGGGTCCAAACCATGAAACAGGCAAACTTACCCTAAGTGGAGATCAGTCCATGGATCAGGTAAGAAGTCCGCAAGACAGAAAGGCAGGTACAGGTACCAGTACAGGTTCAGGTTCCACAATAAGTGGTTCAGGTTACTGGGGACTCTATAGGGACTGGAAAACGAAGGCTCAAAGAAACATTGACAATGAAACAGGGAAGGTGTGGAAACCATTTTATACTGCAGAGCTAATGAGGGAAAGTGGAAACAACTGATAGGTGATGAGTGAGTCAGGTGACTGGGACAGGTGGGACATTGTGAGGGCATCTGGTGGATGTCTAAAGAATGGCATGACAGGAACCAATTGCCAGAATGAGTAAAATAAAAACAAAACTAGAGACATTCCCAACAGTATCGGCTGGACTTAGCATTCCAACATGCTTATGTAAGGTACATATTGTAAACATTAAACCTGCTGAATGTCAGTGTGCTAGCATAGTATGTTAGCATGCTAGTATTTAGCTTAAAGCACCCCTATGCTTATAGTACATCCTTACAATAATACTCATCTGCAGTACTCACCACTATATGCTTAAAAAAGCAGCAATGTACTGCTGTGGACAGGGCAGCAGCAAAATGTATTTAAAACATCTAAAAAAAACACAATAACAGTTTAAGTGGATGCTATATTCAGAATATTTTCACTGCTTTACCTTACCTAGTCAGTTTCCCATCAGAAAGGGCTGTCTGATTACAAGGCAAATCTGTGGAAATATTGTTAATATCACAAACGCTTACACTCATATTGAATTATTGAGGTTGGCCTTTTATTTAGGTGGCTCAAATGGGTTTTCCTGCTTCTTTCACAGTTGTGCATTGCTTTGCTCCCGTGCTGGTTCTCCTTGACCTTTCTCCAAACTGGGGGCTTGTCAACCGCCATCGACTGAGAGTAATACATTGACCCAGTATCTCATACAACTGCACTTCAAAACATCTGAATTATCCCTTTAATGGATATTTTATCCCAGAAAAAAAACACCAGGGACAACGATTGATATAATATTATTGTTGAATCTTTGACAAAGTCTGATATGTTGTATTTTATGATTGTAGGATTGCATAAGAGACCTAAATGAGTCCATCTCCAGTCTCACATACTGTACCGTTTTATAGCAAACTGCTGGCAAGTCTCCAGGTCACACTCTGTGGTCTGGTGGACGTCTTGGCTTCGGCAAAGTAGCCATAAAAACCTGGATCTTTCTAGAAGCTCTTATGGCTTCAAACCCAGGGTTTCACATGTGACCAGACCTGTGCAAAATACTAGTTGAAATAACTTTAAATACTTATACTTTATTTCTTACTGTCAGCTGTCCAAACCAAATAGTGTTTAAGTCATCTGGTTTAGAGGGATGATCTATGAAACTAAGGCTGTAGCCTCTTCCTTGTGTTGTTTCTCTCTTGTGGCTTCAAACAGTATGCACAATCGCTGTTTCATTTACTTTTACTTTTTGTAACTGAACGGACTTTACAGTTAAGGAAGTGTTTTTTTCTATTTTATGTTTGCTTCCTCATGGAGGAAGCCGCTGATGATGATGTTATACGCTGACCTGTTAAGCACTCAAAACCATAGTTTTTCTCCATTTTCTCAAGAACTCAAGTCTGACTCAAGGACAAGTACAGTATTGAAGGCCTACTTGCAAGTCAATGACTTAACCCCCCCCCCTTCCCCTTCTCTGTTACAATGACTGTGGGCTGGTGGGGCCATCCAGATGAGTTGTGCAACAAGATCTGTGTGCAATAAAGACTTGTGAATCTGATGAGATGAAAAGCAGCTTGCTGTGAATCCAGTATTTCTTTTCCTGGTAAAGGATTGCTTGGAATCAATTCAACAGTAGCCAGCCTGCTGGCCTGCACTGTATTTCACTGAGCAAGGCCAGCAGACAGCCAACAGATGATACCTCGGATTATTATTTTCATATGTCGGTGGACAAAAAAGCAAAATGCAAAACATTAGGCTGAAAAGATACAAATACATTGTTGTTGTGTCACAGGAATAACACACAAAGAAACATCATTTGATTATTGTATGAACTTTATTTGAAACATACATTCATATCTGTAAATCTACTTTACTGTTTGTTTAAAAGCTAGAATGGCATTCAAAGTTGTGAAGGGTGAATAATTACTTGTTTAGGTTAGTTTAGTTTAACACTGTTTAAGTTAGGTTAGGGCCTGGATTTGACTTGGGACTTCATAGACAACAATTTTCCAACAAGTCCTACAAATTAAACAACAAACAGTGTTGTTTGTAACTTCCCTCCAGAATGACACATTGTTACAAATCACTGTTGTCATCACTATGAGTAAGGTTTTGTTGAGTTTAGGTACAAAGACAACTACATTTTTTGGGTTTTTTTAAGCTCAAGTCAGACCCAAAACTGTACACACACTGTTTCATATGCAAAGAAAAAGCAAACAAACGTACATGATAAAAGAAAGACAAACAGTTAGGTGATATTTGTTTGTATTTAGCCTAAAAAGCAGATAACGGACGTGAAACAGATGTTGCAGAAGAGGTCACATGTGTTTTAAACACAGGTCTTCCCCACAATTTAAGAATGAAAAAGCAACTTATAAAAAACATGATTTCAAGGTTCATTTTATTGCCATTCTACAACAAAGGGTTGCAGGTTTACATATTGCTATGTCCCTATAAAGTCTAGGGATAAGTGCAGAATATAAACTGCTGTTGATTGCTTAAATTAAACTTGATTGACATTAAACTGAGGCTGTCACATAAAGAAAATCAAAGCAAATGGCGCCAAACAATCTCTACTCATTTAAATTAAATTAACAGCCATTCAGCTGGTAAAAAAAACAGCATAAATACAAGCAAAACAAATACCTGCCAATATGACTAAAGGAGCAACAACCACTGCCTAAAAGCCCTGACACAGCAATATTGGGCTGTCGGTGAGCGTCTGTGGCTCCAGTTTTTCTAGTCTGCTCTTTCCGGTGGCTTTTTGGCTGATTGAGCATGTTGAATCAGCGGCCTAGCCCTTCAGTGAGATAAATCCCTCTGATTGGCTGCTCAGCCTGAGTTTATCAGTGCATGTTAAGGGAAACAGAAGTGAGGAAAGCAAGCAAACAGCTAAAGTCAAGAGGGCACACAGAGAGGACTCTTTTTATTTTTTATCTTCATCTCAACTGATCATTCCAATACATAAATATTTTCACGTGGTGTGAAAATGGTAAACGCTGCTTGTATATCCACTGGTTTTCTGGTTTCCCTTTTTGAATGAGGAATACAGACTACCGTTACCTGCTGGTAAAGACAGTTATATCCTCCCACACAGGCGAGTAATGGACATGCTAGTTGGCCATTGGCCGTGTAGGCTGTAGTGTCCGAGTGCAACTTTTAGACTAACACAGGCAACGTGAGGCGCCACAGCAGTCGGCCTTCATCTACACCGATGCTTCCTTAGAGACACGAAAATGTGCACATCCTCACCAATAAACTGATAATTATCATATAAAAAATGGAAAATGTAGTATAATTATATATATATTTTTTACAGTATTTTATGTGTATACTGTGCTGTCCTGGAAACATTTAGACTATGATTGTTCAACAAAGGTGAAAAATAAATAAATTCATAATTTATTCCCTCATTCTTCCTCTTCCCTGTCTTTCCTCTGGAGGGAAAGCTGGATCTGCAGCTCCGTTCTCAGTTCTATTGCAGCATCCATGATGTGTGTGTGTGTGTGTGTGTGTGTGTGTGTGTGTGTGTGTGTGTGTGTGTGTGAGGGATACCTTGACCGTATCCATGACCTATCTTCTCATCCGGCTGTTGATCACACATCAACCTGACGTCACTGCTGCTTACTACTGCATCCTCCTACTGTATGTGTGCGTGCTTGTAACCTAATGGGGACATGGCTGCTCAAAGGAAAACAGGAAATTACATCATCTACAATACGAACACACAAATTAATATGAAATATGAGTTTAGGAACAACTGAGCAGAGAGCCGGAGAGACAGGGAAGTGACTTTTCTCCCGAAGCTGTTTAAAATATTTGTACATTTTGTTTAACTCTGGTTCATCGTTGGTGTTTATTGTGACAGTAAATCCAAGCTCACAATTCAAACAGACTCCATGAAAAGGTACTGTTGACTTTTAGAGGATAAGTGTAATTTATCTTTTGAGTATTTGAGACTCATCCATCCACCCCAACCTCATTTTTAGGAGACCAGGTTGCCTGGAGACACGTTCTGTAGCAGGAAATACCACAGAAGCAGTTTTGAGTGCCAGGTATGTACAGTATGTGTGTCTGTCTGTCTGTGGACAGATTTTGTCACACAGTTAGCATCACAACCATGTAAGATGCAGCAACAAAACTTAGTGTGTAGTTGAGATCGAAATGAAGTCCAAGTTCGAAGACTGGTGTAGCAAGGGCACCAGAAGTAAGAGGGTAGGGAATGAGAGAGGGGCCATAGGCGATGATCCCATTGCAAGACGTTCTTTATTTTTCAGATGGATTTTTTTTTTTTTAATGCTCATGTTTTGATTGTTGGTCTTGTTCTAAATATGAATAAAAGGTTCCTAGAATTACAATATTGGGTTTAATTTTCCTCACTTCATTTGTCAATTTGTAGAGAATGTTCTATCTAACAATGATACCTAACTTAGTATTGAGTCAAATCAATGTAATTTATGTAGCCCAAAACATAAAGCATATGTCATACTTGCAGAGGCAGACCGAAATAATAATAGGGAAACAGAATGACTATTATTGCAAAAACAAAAATGCAACCAAGGCTAGTATGATCTGGGTAACACAATCTCCTCTCTCCCATCTGCTGTCTTTTCCAGCTTGACCTGGAGGTCTGGTTCTTACTGTACTGGTCTTGGCTTCAGTCCTGTGATAAAATGGTCACTGAAACCTGGAAGCTCCTCGGAGCCACTGGGAGCTCGAGATCTCTTGGGAGTAGATTGGATTCCAGCAGTTTGGGCTGGTGGTTCTCCTGGCAGTAGACATGGCGATTAAGAGGTTCAGATGGGATCTGAGGGTTTGGAAGCTCAGGAAGGGATGCTTGTACTTAGAAGGTTGCTGGTTTGAATCCCGACACCAACTGGGAACATGTGGAAATGTGTGTGCAGGAGCTGCTGATGACTAGTAGATGTTGAAATAATATGATATAGTGGGAATCTGTGTCAAATGTTGAAATTCTAAGTTATATTTTCTTACCCAAAAGGTGAGTAATGTTATTTTTGGTGGAATCTTTCCTTTCCAGATTTCAGACACAGCAGTTTTTGCAAGATTTCAGAATCCAAAAGACCTCCGTAGATATTACAGATCACATACGGAGAAGGTCGAGGCAGCAGAAAATGACAGAGTAAGAGAGAGAGACAGAGCTCAAGACAGACAGAGCGAGGTGCCCTTGTGTCCCTGGTCACACCAGTGGGTAACCACACACTTCATCCCATGGCTCCAGACACACACACACACACAAACACACTGAGGCCAATGATATGTTGGGAAACATAGTGAGGGGGAAACCTGAGAAGGGGAAAAATGACAGAAGAAGAAAAACAATAAAAAGAAAAGATTGATGGATGGATTTTTTATATTTCTTTCTGTGTGACCCTTTCTTATTTACAGTACACACTGTATTCTGTAACATTATCACGTATATGTACTAGTGTTGATTGTTATGTTTAGATTTGCTCTAACAGGAAACGCAAGGAACACAATACATGCACAAACAGGCACCAATCAAACGGAAAACTATAAGCGAGACACTACAATCAAAAACATTATGTTTTTTCATGCATTGGTGACTTTTGAGAGTTTGGGCTGTAGATTTCTCCTAAATTAAATTTAGTTTTGATGTTCAAAATTTATAATATAAATTTTAAGAAATGTGTAATATGTAAAATACTAGTGTTAATGTAAGTAATGAACTGGGGAAGTTTCATGGAGATGTCTACTAGTTACCTCATTCACCTGGAATTTCAACATTTATAAAAATGCATGTCAAAGCCTCTATTCTTCTGTATTCTTAAGGTTTTTACAGAGAGTTTTGTTCGTATATATCAGTTTGCATGTTCTACCCGTGCCGGCAATGGCATGGGGTTTTTCCTGAGTCCTCCCACAGTCCAAAGACATGAATGGTTGTCCGTCATGTGTCAGCCTTGTGATAGCCTGGCGACCTGTCCAGGGTGTACCCTGCCTTCGGCCTATCAGCTGGAATCTGCTCCAGCACTCCCTGAATGGGATAAGCGGTTACATACAATGGATGGATGAATCTCTCCTTAACAAATTTAGAAACATCCAATCAGACCTCATCATGTTGCTGTGTGGTGAAAGGCTGACATCTTCTGGGTGTCAAGAAAGAGCCATTGATATCTTTAAAAAATGTTGTGGATTTTTAGTTTTGTCACTAATTCTTGTTCTTTGCATTTCCCTCTGTTTTTCTGTCTTTTCATGTTTCCTCTTTTTAGTTTTTTTTGTCTCCATTAATTTCCACTCTCTTCCTTTCTTCATCTCTTTTTTCACTCTCACCCTCCCTCTTTTTGTCTTTTTCTTTCAATTTCCCACATTGCTTTTCTCTCTGTCTGCTGGCAGCTATGTGCGATGCTTACTACGGCGTCATGCTGGGTCACCACGCCACACACACGCCACACACACACACACACACACACACACTCCCACGCGGCGTCAGTGCCTGTTATAGTGACAACGCAGCGGACAAAACCAACAACAGACAAATATATAAAAGAGGGCTGAAATTCCGTTTAATTTTAGAAAATTTCCACATCAGCACTGCTCTCATAAACCCGGTGTTTAGACATGCATGTAGGTTTAGGGAAACCAGGGGAGCCAGAAAGATAAATAGACTGAATTATAACAGAAAGTTTTGGAGCCACTCATTCCCAAATAGCATGGGTACTTTTCTGGTTTAAAAATGGATGTTTGAGACCACAGAGAGCCTGATATCCCTAAAACTGTCCTCATCTGTACTCACACAGGCTGTTGTCTTTCATTTGGGTCGTGTTTTTCTCTGTTTGTGCCGCTTTTCCCATGCTTTTTTTTTTATTTTTAACTGTGATATGCTTGGAAATGTAAGGATAGGACATAAGAGGATTACAGGGACAGAGGGAAGGAGATAGAACCTGAAAAAGGCAAAGCATTCAAAAAAGTGAGGAAAAAAAAACTCAAGGCAATACGAGAAAGAAAATAGAGCAAGAGGGAAATGAGTATGAAATTACATAATGTTAAAAAATGGGAATAGGTGATAAATGATGATCAAGTGGCTTCATTTGGTCACTGTGCAGGAAAAGCTTTGGACAGTGTGAACCAGTTTTAGTGAAACAGAAAGTGTTGGAAAATCTATTTGAAAAGTTCAGCAAACTAAGCAACCAGTTACTCTGCATTAAATGAAGATTCACTACACTGAAGCTATCCCCCAGAAACATGGAGCTTAAGCTGCAGGAACATAGCAAAAGTAGTTTAACTACATCAATACACGGCCATGTGTGGCAGTGGTGCCACTTACTGATCCTTTGCCGTTTTATTTCAGACCACAGCAGAAAGCTCTGCTGAGCTTGAGCTTCAGACATGGTTAGGAAAATATAGCTGTGGACGCTACCACACTATTTGATCAATAAAAGAGCTAAACTACTGAGAAGCTATTTGATTCGGAAACAGCAACGCTACCACAACTCTACTGAGAAATGTGGTTAAATTTGTAACAGTGCTACTTGTAGCTCTGCTACTTCCAAACACTGCAAAAAAAATCACATTTACTAAAATCTCAATCTAACCTTAAACTTTAAACTTTGTAGTCAAAGAATCTCTTTGAATCTCAATGTTTTGGCCATTTCACATTTACTCAACTTTTTCTAATTTCTACGTTTATATTGTTATATACAATTTTTTGTCTTTCCCTTTTCAATCTGTATTATCACTTCCCTGTCTTTTTTTAAACATTTTTTCACTTTTGACATTTTTCATGACACAGATGAATGACTACAATAAAATAAAACTGAACCGTTTCTCTGGATTTCTGCTGAGTCAGATTCTGGCTCACTGATTGGCTGCTTTGACTTTTTTCACGATGATAGATGGGTTCCACTCGTCAAGGTTAGCAGTCAGGCCTGCCCGGGATCTGAACCCACAACCCACAAGCCCTTAAAGCCAAGGCCACCAAACCAGCAGACCTCAGAGGTTTAGCACCCACACCTTGGCTCCAATTGACGAGAGGGGGAGGGAGGGAGAAAGGGAGAGATGGGGGAGGAAGGAGGAAGAAAGAAGAGGAGGGTAAGAGGAGGACCTCCACTGGTCCTGTGTTTGTTTGACCCATCCACCTCCACACAAACCCAGCCTAAGTGGTCTCTCTCACATTTGATACTGCGTCGGTTGTTCAGAGCGTAGCATATTCACAAAGATGACGCGCAAAAAGCAAGAACGGTGATCTTATGCAAAAAGAACAAAATGACTTATTGTGTCACTCAGATGCTAATTGGTGAGAGCGGGCTGCTCTGTCTCTCTAGGCAGATATTTTTTTTGTTTTAAAACAACGTATGAAGTCAATTAGTTGCACCTGCGATACATATCCAAAAACACAATGCTCAATAAAGATTATTATTAAATCTCATTAATTAATCAGAAATTGGTCATGGGTCAAGATAGAACTGTAACTCTGTCCGGGTGCGCGCAATTGAGGAAGTGACTGGAGAAAGGGCAAGGACAGACTGAAAGAATAAGTGACACAGAGAGAGACAACAAGATCATGAGAGAAGAAGAGGAGATGAGGGCGAGGTGGAGAGAAAGATACAGGGCGGTGGGAGGAGGGAAGTTCAGAAAGTGGCCCTGTGATCTATTAAAAGTAAAGGCAGGGTCAGGGTCAGGGGTCATTCTCTCTTTCCTTAGAGTTGTGGAAATAGACCAGCTGTCACCAGGTTACAGTCGATAAAAACACAATTCAGTTTCCTACCAATTGGGAAAATTTGGGTTAACAGTTTTAATCCAACACAGAGGCTGGAATCATTTTATAGTTACTTTCATTGATCTCATGTTTGATGTGTTGCTTTCATGTCCTGCACTTCTATTATACTACTTGAATTATTTTTTAAATCTTAGAAACCGCTTCAATGCTTTACAGTTACTTAAAAAGTTCTTTTTGTAGTATGTAATAGGACAATGGGTTTTTCTGGGACATGCTATGATCAACATTATTACAAGCTGTTAAATCTCCACTCCATTCCTGTCCCCAACAGCCCCTCTGACAGGAAGTGAACGCAGAGCTACTTCCTACAGAGACAGGAAACAGGAAGCAGTGGGGGTATGGAGGGGAGCCTGATATATCCTGCGGCAGGGAGGGAAAGAGAAAACCCCCCCTATGACATCATCTAGTCCACCCAGAGGACAGACGATGGAGCTGACCACCAGGCATGCACACAACCAGAGACACTGACTTTGGCTCCAACTGGATTAAAATAAACTTGATCAGCCTTATCAACTGTTGCTAGCGTTAACTTCGAATCTAAAACCACCTCTGACTAATGTTTCTGGCAAACCTGCAAAAAGGTTCATAGATATTGCATTTAATTGCAAAATAAATGATTTCATGCTAATTCATTGAAGAGATTTAATATAAGGCTTTTATTTCAACACAATGCTGTTGAAATGTATACACTAAAAATACCTTTAACTTACAGAGACAATCAACAAGAGGTTGGATTTATGCTTTTTTTTAAAAATGTTTTACTAAGAACAGATTAATGAGACTGTCAAAGTTATCTGGGATAAAACGTGTAAAGTAAAGAGCAGGAAAAAGCTGCTAACAAAAGGGTAAACTCTAATATAGCGGTTTATATTTAGCCAGACGCACATCTTGCCTGGTGCCCCAGGCAAGATTTTAGCTGGTGCCCCTTGTATCGCAGCCAAATCCACCACCAATCATTGTGTTCATACACTCACACAGAAACTGCTAAGCTTTATGTCTTTGAGATAAAGCTATGCAGATCACACAAGAAACACTGTATTTCCCACAATGATGTTGTAGGTTATTCCCCAAACACCTGAATACTCTTTCCAGCCTCTTTCCAGCTTTCCCTAATGAATTTAAGGTGGAAGTAACTGATGATAACTCTTGTTGTTTACTAGCTGGCAGGGTGATGCTGTGGGAGACCCAGATATTAGGGCCTATTTCACAAGTTATGTAGTTATGTTGTCGTGGGCTTTATTTTAATGTTTCAAAATAACAGTATTAATGTTGCAAACGTTTTCTTCCCTCATTTGGGGGACCACTAGCTCTGCTTCCTGCCACAGCTGCCCCTTGAGTATTTTTCATTTTGGAGAGGAGATAACAGAGACACAACCCTCCAAAGTGTTTATCCATCAAGACAGAAAGAAACGTTTAAATATGTTTTCTGTGTTTGGTGACACAGACGAAAACAACACATCTATGAAAAGTTATAGCGGAACAGTACATGATTCCTCCATGAACATTAGGAGGCTGGAAGACTCACGACTCTGCAACCAAAGGCTCTTCTGTTTTATATTAATATGAAGATTACCATATGAATCCATCTAGCTCCAGTTTCAACTATGATCTCCATACAAGAGTCTTCATCAAAATACTCAAATCATTCTGTCAAATCTCACCCATAAACAGATGGCCAGATGGATACAGTAGATATGTACATGTATATAAATTATAAGATAAAAAAGAAAATATCAAAAGACATCCATAGACAAGTCACATATCTGGACACAAAATCCCAGAGAAAGACTTTGAGTCTCGGCTGTATCTGTCATCAATTCCTATTTAATATGTGACAGCGTGTAGGACACACACACACACAGACATAAAAAAACACACGTCATTATTTCATGTTCAGTGGTCAGAGTCAGACTGGAAATTCAAAGCCACATGGACATAAAATAGAAAGTTTTGGTCATTTACACACACACGCACAGTATAATTGCACGTACACACACACACACACACACACGGCCCCACATGCATGCAAATACTGGACACAGACACTGTTTCATGCAACTTCCATGCAAGAATATGAATATCACAGTACACACAAAGAAGTTGCAAATTGCAGAAAACTCACAAACAAACACATTTGCAGTGTAAACCAGCTGTCATCTCAGATCAGTGTGTGAAATCACGCACACATGGACGACCACAGACACACACGCACACACACACACACACACACACACACACACAGTCAGTGTGTAGTTGTGGTGACTGATCTGACATCCTAACCACATGTGGCCAATAAAACACCACAGAGACAGAAAGAGACGGGAAATTTCTCTCTCTCTCTCTCTCTCTCTCTCTCTCTCTCTCTCTCTCTCTCTCTCTCTCTCTCTCTCTCTCTCTCTCTCTCTCTCTCTCTCTCTCTCTCTCTCTCTCACACACACACACATGGATGTACGAATTCCATTCTCTCTGCCTCTCCACATTTCTTTTGCCCTGTGTCTATCTCCATTTGTATCTTAAATGTCTTGGGTCTCACTCACTATGCATTCACACTGTGAGCACAATAATAAAGAAATTCACCAGTCATGTACTCATTCTCTACCGAGATGTGGGCAGATGAACATCGTAGGAGGCCTCAGGGCAAAAAAAAAGAGATACTGGGCCCTTACTAACCTCCCGTTCCTCACTCTATGAGCAACATGTATAGTATTTTAATGCTAAGATACTACCTGGTTCCAGCTGTGCTTTGTGGTCATTTGATTGAGCACAACTAAAATGGAACATAAAAGCACAAAACTTTCAAAACTAGGTCTTAACACAGGGACTTTCATGAAGAACACAGGGCCATCGCAGTAATTTCATCAAGAAAGCTGCTGTTCATGTCCGATGTGATAGCTAAAGTCAATGTTGACTACTTAACTTACATACGTAACTTTATGCTTATTTTAACCCTAACCATGATCTTTTCCTAAGAAAATGGTGAAATGGTCGTGGTTATGTTTAGCTGACAAATCCTCTTTGTTAGTGTTAGTAAAAATTGAGACGAGTTGAGAATGAGAGTGGGGCCTTATTTAATGACACGTAAAAAGCTTAAAGTGTGTAGACATAACATGTGAAATGTCCTTAAACGTAGTGTGCTGTTATACCCCTTGAGGTCACAAAAGTTGTATTGAAACATTGGATAGTGTTATAGATTGTTGAATGTAATGTTCATGACTTTTTGAAAGAACAAAAACCTTCCAGAGGTTTGGTTATAAGAATATTCAAATTATTTTATTATGAAATACAAACATTGTAGCAGCAACATGTTAGCTGGGCAAACAGAGACTAACACAGACTGATGTTACAATTTGTTTTACACACATGCACACATACCATGTATACACCTTGGAAGCACACGTGTGTTCATTTCCAGCTGTAGAAGGGGAATCCAGCCTTGTGTTATCTTTTCCAGTCAGGGTAATGAGCAGCAGGGTGAGGTGTTCCCACAAAAATATACACCTCTTCCTCTCTCTCTCCACACACACACACACACACACGCACACACACGCACACACACGCACACACACACACACACACACACACACACACACACACACACACACCCTTTCCGAACATCCCAAACTTCCACAGGAGTTTCCTCTTCGTTGCTCACATTCCTGTCATTACCTCAGCAACACACACACACACTATTAAAAACCCTCACACACACGCCGAGTACAATAAATGACCCGTTGTAGAAAAACACATACACTCTCCACACCACACGCAATCCCCAGTTTGGTTTTTACAGCCCAGTTAAGTCACGCACAACCTTCTCTTCTCCAACCAAAAATAATTGAATCTTATGGAAATGTTAATAAAAAAAGTTGCAAGTCAGACAAAAAGAGAGGGAAAGACAACTAGTGCGAGAGTGAGTGGGGGACTGAGGTGAAAAAGGGTTTAACGGGGTGAAACAGAGGGAATGTGGGAAAAAAATAAGACGAAAGGTATAAATCATACACCACGGGGCTAAAGTAGTGAGACGGCTTTCCGCATGTCACTTAAGGCCACGTTGTTACCGGTCACAGTTATATTTAGGCAACTAAACCATTTAGTTAGATTTAGGAAAAACTTCATGTTTGGACTTAAAATACCTATGAGAATAAAGTAAAATATGTATGTAAACAAAATGACATAAGTACGGAAAACACGTCAAAAACGTCACTAATTCACTTGATTTTTATTTATTTTTTTGGGGGTTTTGCAAAATGTGATACTGGTTGCAAGTCCTGTGGTTGTTTGACCTACATCCTCCATCCACCTGCTGATCGATCTCAAGCCATGAATTGTCCTTTATTTTGTTTGTTGAGGTAGTCGTTGCTATGTTTGTTGTACATTAGTGGGTGCTGAGAAGGGAACTACCCGTCGACTACAATCTGAAACACCAATAGTGCGGAAAAATGTCCCACTGGACCAAAAAAAGCCCACTTGTCCGATTGTCCAATACCCAGTAAACAAACGCCCATCCCTCCGAACATAAACACTCGCCCTGCAAAAAAAGAAGCACATGACTAATTATATTATAATTAGTCATGTGCTTCTTGACGTCATATAATGTAGAATGACAGCAATCAGTTGGAACAAAGGATTTCATTGGTTAAACATATTTCTGCAGGCAAAAATTGTCTGAAATGAAAGTTTGCTATTTTCCACCCTCAAGAATGTTGTGAAACCATTCATCAGAACCCACAGAATCAGTTCAGTATACATTTCTATTTCGGGAGGAAAGTCCACACTTAGATGAGGTGAATCAATAAAAGAGCACCAGATGAAAGAAGGAATAAAAAGCGTTCAAAAAGTAGCGATAAAGGATGAGTGGTAGAGAAAAAGGGGTTGATATCAGAGAAAGAAAGATTGGGTGAAAGAGAACAAAAGAGGGTAACAAGAAGAAGCAGGAAAAATATACTTGTTTGGAAAAGGGAATGTATCAAAATGTGGGGTAAGATAAAGACAGAGATAAAGGAGAAATAATGTCATGGGGAGAGTAGGAAAAATGGAGTCAGAATGGAGATGGAGATTATCACAAAGACAGAACAAAAACAAGATGCAGGAATTAAAGTCATGGCAAACAGAACAAAAAGAAACAAAAATTACAGTGTCTGAGGGGCTGAGAGGGATACAAGACCAAAAACTGACACAAAAAAAAGGAAGAAAACAGACTGTCAGAAACAGAGAATGAGAGAACAGATTTTTCTTGTTCCAAATGCTTTCTTTTGCGTCCGTCAGCGGTTAGTTCAGGGGAAAACTGTCCCGCCAAGCCAAACTCGTTTAGCGTCGGATCTGAGGCTGGAGAGGACAGAATCAGAGCGGATCACAGAGGATTACAGCACTGCACAAACACTGAGGTGATTGTCTTTGTGTCTTCCCCCCTGGATTCTCCTATTCTCCTCCTTTTCCCACCCCTCCTTCTTCTTGTCTTCCTCATTTCCATCAGGAGACCAGGAGACATGAGAACTGACATCAACAGCTTTCATAGTAGACATTGAAAAACACAACTTGTGTACACTGCAATTACTGTTTGTTCTGGAAGATACCACAGAAAAATTGCGACGAACGTGAATGAGAAGGACAAAGTATAGGATTTTAAACGCTTCAAGCAATCCGCTACCACAACCGGTTCTTATTCCCTCATCAAATACCAACGCTTGGTCAGTGCCTCTCCTCCTCTGATACAGACACACCGAGGCACTTTTAGCCTCTGTATGATTCACACCGGGACTTCAACTAACTCCAATGTAAACCCATCTGCATCATTATTAGATGGTCAGAACAACAGACATAGTATAAAAAGGGAAAAAGGCCGCTGAAGGGGGAGGTTGGGGTGGATTGTAGGACAACGCTGTTCGTGTTAAACCAAGTCAACATTGACTTATTTAACCTAACTTCTGTTACGTGACTTAACTAATGCTGCGTATATAAGTTACGTAACAAGCGTACTCATTTTATCTAACAAATGTACTTATTTTGACCCAAACTACAATCTTTTCTCACAATCTGGCTCGTGTACAGATTCTAGATCCGACATGGTTTTGGGGGTCCAGATCTCAGCCAATGAGGGCTGATGTTCAGCAGCTCCAGTTCGCGGCTCTCTGACCAGCTTTGGGTTAGTGGTGCACCCAGAATTACAGCAATGCACATGAGTGTACTGTACTGTATACTTACTGCACATATAATGAACATATTCTGGATGCCTTGTGTACCATATTATGCACATATCCCCAAAGGTCAGCCTGATTTATTTAACTCTAGGACTCTAGGATCTCCACTAATGTTGCAAAATAAAGCTTTGTGGGTTTAAAGAAAGACCACCGTTGGTGAAGGGTTACAGGAAGGAGCCCTGACTGTAAACATGAGGTCATTTGGCACTTAAATGATGCAGAGGAAGATAATCACCCACGTTCAGGCCTTCAGTCAAACAAGACTACTACTCTTATTCATCCAATCAAACTGTTTAGAGAGTCTTTTCATCATAATTTGTCAATCTTAAGAAAACGTATAATTGCCATAACCTAAACCAAACCAAATTTGTTTTACTTTCCCTAAAATAATGTTTTTGACATTAAGAGGCTTTTTGATTTTGACATAGACATGTTATTAATGCATGATGAATAATCCTTTATTTCATTACCACATTTTCCCTCACTGCGACATATACTGTAATGTGTGCCACTAATCTGTACATTACTAAACTAACTCAATGAATGACCAACATGTATTAGTTTGCATTAGATAAAAGTGAATGAGATGTTGCTGTTCTCTTGGCCAGCTCTCAAATGTTAAGAAGAAACTCTTTTTGGATAAAAAACATCACAAAATGTGGATTTGTTTTGTTGATTCAGCCAAAATAGTGACAAGTCAGTTTACATTAAGCAAGTACAGTTTGTTTTGTAACATTATTTTATCAAACAGAACTTAAAGACACAAACAAAACCCTTTTTTACAGAAAATTTAAAAAGCATCCCTGTCAGACAGATTTAGAAGCATCACAGTCACTGGGAAAGTCCTGGTTTTAATTTGTCTTTATACGAGTGCTGAGAAAATGTCCTTTGTTTTAATCCCAAAATCTTGGGTGTTTCTTTTTGTTTTTTTCTCCAGATAATTATTACCAAAAGCCCCAGAGTTATTGTACTCTAAAAAAACGCTTGTCTCTCTGATGTTCTTTGTGTGTCACAGTAAATTAAAATGGAAACAAGACTCTGTTGGTGTCAACAGAAAAGAATGTCAAATGCAGATGTAGAAGTATTTGTTAAATATTTTGTTTGAACTGCTGCTTCTCTGCGGCTCCATCCTCTAGGGAAAATGTTAGGAAAAATCTACGATTGCTCTGTTTTCAACCAATGGTGGCCACAAGGAACGGTGTGGTAAATATAACTGGTTTCACTGTACAAGATAGATGATTTTATTCTACTGTTTCACGTACAAAAAAGTATTGTCTGTTGGACTAATGCAGAACAGATGCAGGATAAATCCTTGAAGAGAGACTTCTGTTCTTTGCTCCCACTGTATGCACACATTTTACAGGATAGATGCGACATAAACACCTACAGAGAAACCTCTACAGTGGCTACACATTTTTTTTATTTTCTCAACAGAAACAAAACCACAAATTCTCATTTTCATTTCCAGTCATAAGGTAAATAACATTGGTGTGGGAGGGAGCATTTCTGCTTTGCTGGTGTCACTGGTAGAGCAAAGTGTAACATGTAACCCATTAGAGAACCATATAGATCCTCAAGAGATCTTAACAATTCAAGATTTCATTTTAAAGGCAGGTTTACACACACACACACACACACACACACACACACACACACACACACAATAAACAACATTTTGGATGGCAAGTGGAAACTCACTGCTCCAATGCTTGTAAAATTAAAATTATTTTTAAATTAATAGTTCAACATTTTCTTGCCGAGAGTGTGAATATCATTACCACTGCCATCTCTGTGGCATAAGTAGGGCGTTGTAACTGAGAGCCTTGTTTAGCCCAAAGACAGCCAGCCTGGATGAGTCAAAATGTTTAATTAACACATTTAATGTTAATTAGAACACAAACTGGACGAAACAACCTACAAATTGTGGTTCTACTGGGAGTAACATGGTGTAACTATTTGTGCACAGATTAAACAAATAACATACAAAATGTTAATTAGTACTTATTAGAGATCCTGTTGGGAAATCTTCTTGATTTTGAAGAAAAGAAAGATGATTCCTGTCTTTATGCTAAGCTATGCTAATTGCCCCCTGGCTCCAGTGGTATCGATCGTCTCTTCTAACTCTTAGCAAGCAAATCATTTCCTAAAATGTCGAGCTATTCCTTTAAGAAATGAAATGCATAAAACAAAATCTACAAAACAACAAAACAAACACTGTCCTTTCTGTACAAAACATCTTCAAAATGATGGACATTTGATTTTTAATAAGTAGTGTTGCTTCTATACAGCTATTACATTAAACCCAGTGCAAAGAGAACATTTCATAGTCTCACATATTTCTCCTTCACATACTGCCAATAGACAGTATCTGTATGATATATATACACACACATTAAAAGGCTACATCAGAACAAGGTTTCCAAAAATCATAAGACTCAACACATGAACCATTATCCTTGAATGTTTAAATGAAATTAAGAATGGGAAAATGTGTAATTACAGTGGTTTACCAGCTTATCATTATTTATGTTTCTTTATGAAGCTACAAATATCCAGACCATATATGATGGATTTTAAAGTATAACGTGTAGCTGTTCTCATATACCAAATAAGACATTTCCAATGGCACTTTATAGAACCCAATCTTCTGTTATTTGTAGGACTAAATTACTCTTTTTAATCTTAAACGAAGACATTTTTGTTGAAACAAGTGATATGCTTGTTATACCACAGAGGCTTTCTGGTTGAAAAGAATGACCTTTGAATCATCAACATATCTGGGTTTGCCAGAAAGAAAAGCAACTTAAAACGTCCAGATTTTGGCATGGAGTTTGACATGAGGCCCTGTCAAAGAATGAGACAGAGAAGGAACGGCATGCATCACGGTCAGAAAAAAAAGGGATCCGGCTTGTAAAACATCCTGATCGTTTGTGGGAGACATCAGTGGTCTACTCTGGGTCTGTGGCCAAGGCTTTCCCGACAACACAGAGATGTGTGTAGGCTGGACCAAGCCTCACCCAGCCAGTCGTTTTCCCTAGTCTATCTACAGAGTTTCTCCTTCATTGTCCTTCATTTAACAAACACAACAATTGACCTGAACATTATGAAGTTCAGTGGAGATGAGTATTTGTCTGATCCTGAGATGAAATGTCAAAAATGAGGTGAGATGACATTGTAATTCTGTTTTGTTGTAGTTGTGGAGTTTTTTTGATGACCAGATTACACGCAGTGCAATTAAAGAAATTATTTTACTTGTATAATCTTCCTGTAAGTACTGTTTGTCACCAGAAAGGGTTCTAGCTCAAAAATGCACTAGCTCAGCATACTTTTTTTAGTAGCTGATTTGCCAATTGCTCAGCAAAAGCACAAATCCTTCTGCTGGAGCTTCTGCCTTAAAGGTGCCATGAGCTACTAATTTGTTCACTTCCCACAAATCCTGCAAACAATTTTATGGATCATAAATTACCCATGCTAGCAAGTCTAATCTAGCCACAGTAGCCTGTAGCTATCACGGAAAGCTGCTTAGCTAGGCATCCAACTGTTCAAGATCATGTTCAGGAATGCATTTATTTAAAACAAAGCATTTTGTTTAATTTCTTCTTTTTTTCCAGTTAGCAAATTGTTAACTTTTTTCGCTCTTCCCAGCTCTGGCTCCAGTAAGAGTTGATATGATAAAATTACCAACCTTTCTTTTCCACATTTAGAAAATCTTTTAACATTTACAGTTGGAATCTATGAGTGATAAGCAAGGCTTGGCAATGATTAAGAATATGAGCCAAAACTATTCTTTCCCAACTACTTCCTCCCGATTGTGTAACAATGGTTCAAATGAACCAAACCAAAGTGTGCATTATGCAAGGAGGTACATATAAAGGATGAGATGGAGTATTTATCCAGTGATACAGGCACTGTAATAGACAGCGCTGCTGGCATCAGAAAGAGCAGATATAAGAGGGCTGCTCCCTTCCTCACATCCACCAGCACCACTCAAAATGCTACTGACATCCCTGTTAATTAAACTGCTGTTCATGCTACTACCTACATCACTGCTACTGCGCCCACTCAGGACTTTGGACCCACCACCACAGCCCTCGCCACGTCCGTAGGCCCCCTCGCGATTCCTTCCGACATTTACATACTGGTCAAATTCATGCCTGTCCACCTCTGACCAAAACTCAGCAGAAGAAGACCCCAAATGGCAGGAGGACTCGAGATTTGAAGACTCTAAGTGCAAAGGAGGAGGGAAGGTTGATGTGGGGATGGAAGAGGATGGGCAGGAAGAAGGAGAAGTTTCAGGAGGAGGTGAAAGCTGCCCCAGGTGAGAAGGCATGTAATATGCTGCATTTGGAGCGCTGTTCCCATACATTTGGCCGAAGTAGCTGACAGGAGCAGTGGGTTGATGTGGCATTTGGTGGGATTTAACCAGCTCAGGGAGGATGATGGAGGGCTGGGAGTAGGGGATAGTGGAGGAGGAGTCGGATAGAGGTGGTGGGCACTTTACAGGACTTCTTAAGTCAATGTGGTGACTAGAGGTGTGATTTAACCTAGAGCTCATGCTCAAGCTCATATTTGACTCAACAGAACTCATTCTAGAATCAACTCTGGAATCTCTACTTGGACTCAAACAGGTGTTTAAACTGCCGCTAACACTCATTCCTGAACACTGACTGTGTGTTGCTGCACCATTTATGGCATTGTGGTGACTGTGGTTGTTGTAATTGTGGCTGTAATGTTGGTTATGATGGTGGAGGTGCTGGTGGTAACCACTCCAGCCTCCCATCCCTGCCTCCTCTTGCATATGTTGGGGGAAAAACACAGAATCCCCAGCTCCGTCTTCCAGAACATCCAGAGGGGACATCTCTGGAGTGGGCAGGCCATAGCTCTCCAGCTCTGAGTGTCCTGGGGCCTGGAAGTCCCTGAAGTGCCCAAGACTATGCAGCAGGTGGTGGGAGTGATGATGATGTCCATAAGCAGAACCTCCAGAGAGACTTTCTGCACCCAAGGAGCTGATACCAGGTCCTAATCCTAGTCCTGGTGCCCCTCCCTGGGCTAAACTATGCAGCAGAAGCCCCGGTTCAACCCGCTTGAGTTTTTTAGTGGTCTTTTTACGGCGAGGCCTGTACTTGTAGTTCGGATGATCCTGGAGGTGCTGGACACGGAGACGCTCTGCCTCCTCCACAAATGGTCGCTTGTCTGTTGCACTGAGGGCCTTCCATGACTGACCTGAAAGGTACGGAAAGAAACACAAATAATAACCACTATTTTCATCATCTTAGCACCTTGAGCAGAGAAAGACGTTTCTCAAGAAAATAACTTCTAATCTAAATCAAAGTCGTCATCAACATCATCTTCATCAGCAGATCTGTCGCTAGGCATAAGCGGTATTGGCGAATGCTAGTGGCGTCATCCATCCAAGGGGGCGCCCCAAATGAGATGAGAACTTTTACTATTTTCAAATTAAATTTAATACCATTATTTTGAAATATTACCAGAAAAACGATATAACTACACCTCAGGACTTTGGGAATAATTCTATTGCAATGTAGTTAACCTTGGAGCAGAGTGCTATACTAGCTTACTAAGAAAAAGTTGGAAAGACTATTCAGGTGTTTAAGGAATAACCTAGAACCTAATTTTGAGAAATGCAGTTTTTCTTTTAATAAGCGCGCTGCACAAACCATTAAGAACCTTAAAGACAGCGTTAAGCAGTTTCTGTGTGAGCGAATAAATGCAATGATTGGCGCTGGAATTGGCTGCCATGCAAGAGGTATCAGTTAAAGTCTTGCCTATAGGGCACCAAATTGGTCGGGGCCGGCTCTGTTAATCAGACGGCAGATTCTAGGGCTGCGAGTAAAGATTATTTTATTATTGATTATTTTCTCAACTGTTAGGCGTACGAAATATCATGTGAGAGTGAAAAATGTTCATCACTATTTTCAAAAGAAGATGCTAACATATTTAAACTGCTTGTTGTCTCCAACAAATTGCCCAAAACCCAGAGGCGTTTAGTTCACTATCATAGAAGCCAAACCCTCAGCAAATATTCATATTTGAGGAAGTGGAAACAGTGAAATGCCAACATTTTTGCGTTGAAATAACTTGGAAGTGATTTTCAAAATCCATCGGGCAGTTAGTGTTGTTGGCATTCACATTATTTTCTGTTAAAATTAACCCTAAATGTAGTTGTAACACATGTTGTTCCAGGATGCCAGAGCGTCCTGTGTGTTCGGTCTGATTTAAATCAAAC
Source organism: Cebidichthys violaceus (assembly GCF_023349555.1). Classification (NCBI taxonomy): domain Eukaryota; kingdom Metazoa; phylum Chordata; class Actinopteri; order Perciformes; family Stichaeidae; genus Cebidichthys; species Cebidichthys violaceus. The sequence continues at coordinate 3,167,547 of NW_027176816.1, forward strand.
AGCAGTGATGAAAACTTAAACAAATCCCTCACAATGACAGCAGCATTTGCAACATTACAGTCTATATTATGTTCTAAACAGCCTAAGTTTGCCATCTGGTTGTAAAGTTTCGTAGACACCTCATCTGGCGTGTATCGGAACCATCTATCTGATGTACTTATAGCTTAAGACATTACATTGTCGTATCTTTGTAGACACCAGCAGCCGAGAGGTTTGAGACTCATGCCTCCTTTGAGACACTTTCTGCTTTGAATCTCAGAGGCTCTAAAAATCTCAAGCTGCTGATGAGCTCAGCGGAAATGTGAATATAAGACATTGTATGAATTTGAGGGAGGGTAATATGAAAAAAGAGCATGTTACTAATTATAGTGAGAGAGAAGCAAGTCGGTAAAAAGTGCCACATGCAATCTTCGTAATTTGTTCTGCTATTCCTGACATCAGCATGAAGAATTTTAGTATAATGTTTAAAATATTCAATGGCATAAACACCTTTTAAATTGGAAATTGAAAACGATTCAGTCGATTTTCTCACTTTGTACACAAATGAAAATGCATTAAAATAAGTTACTTATTGCAAAAGTCAAGGCGACATCAATAATGCACTGTAAGCCCCGACCCCTATCTCCACTGCCTTAATATATTCTCAATTATACTACCTGGAAGAATTTCTTTCTGGTGGAGTATTTGTTGATGTGTGTTATTTATTTATTTAAACCCTGCACAGTTAAAATGTGGTGAAAAAAGTTTGTAGTTTCCTTAGTGGAGAACATTACGAGCACATGGTGGACAGCGGTGAACAGATTTATCCTGGAGGAGTGGTTTGAGTTTTACTCTCTAATGTGAAGATCTCGTTAAACATATGAAACTGTACATTTGCTATCATATATACTGTACATACTAATTTGTATATTTTAGAACCAAATCTGTATCACTATTAAGTCATATTTAAACGATGGCTAATTTGTCAAAAGAAGAATGCAATATTAATTTTGTCTAATCATATAAATGTAAATATTTGTGAATGAGACATTTTGACCGTGAATCTTAAATTGGTACGATTAGCCCTATTGAGATCACAATGACTCAGAGGGGTGGGGTTTTTCCCACTGAGCTATACATACTGGGAAAAGACGAACTGCTCAAATATTGACTTGCAATTACATACCTGAAAGTCAAAACTTTAGTTTTATACGTTAGTTTAGGCATCTAAACTGGTCAGGGCCCAATTTCCCAAAACCACCTTAAGACTGCGATCATAGAATGGGGCAAAGATCATCTTAGCCTTGAGATGCTTTTGGGAAACTGCGTCCTGATGTGGTCAATTTCACACCGCAACAAAGGTTAAATAAATGCCAAGAAATGAATTCATCATAGTCTGGTGATTCTCAGAATTCTCTCTATTGAACGTTTTAAAAGCTGCCAGTCCTAACTAGATTATACCAGTCTGGTTTCACTAGAAAGTTTTGATGACCTACATACAGGTTCGGTTACAGTTTTATTTTGCCGTGATTGGGGTTTTTGTTCCCTGTCTTACCTAGCATCTTGCTGAGCACAGCGTTGTGCAGGTCAGGGTTCTGCACGGCCAGTCGTTTCCTCTCATCTTTGGCCCAGACCATGAAGGCGTTCATAGGCCTGCGGATCCTCTGCTCTCCCCCCACAGCCTTCCCATCAGCTGCGTCTAGAGAAACACCTCCTGCCTGGATCAGGTCCGGACTCTGTCCCCCTGAACTTGGTGTCAGAGAAAGCCTCGGTTCTGTTCTCCTCATGTTCCCGCTTCTAAGGTCATCGGGAGAACTGCAGTCCCCGGAGATGTTCTGCTCAAAGCCCAGTTCAGAATCAGAAGCAGGGCTCGGGGTCCCCGACGCCCAGTGGCCCCCAAGAGACATCCGGCTGGCATGCAAAAGAGTCTCTCTAGACAAGCTGGACTCGGCTAAATTCATTCCAGAACAGGGCTCGGGTTCAACTTTTACTCCAAGTGGAAGTCAGCAAACGTCTGTCTCAGTTTTTTGGGTAGCAAAGTTCTGGAAAAAAAATGTTGCTCAAAATGTTTCAGATGACACAGAGAAAGATCAAGAGAGGAATTTGATTGATTTGGAGCACAAATCCCAAAGCAAAGCATCGAGATCTGAGAGGAGTCGGGATACGAGAACGAAAGAGAAAACAAACACGTTGTGGTGCAGGATATTCCCCCTGGAAATGATCCACAATGATTCTGCCTCTCTTTTCTTCACTCTTTTTCGTTCCCCTCAAAGGACAACAGTTCTTGTTTGGAGTGTGTGGTGCAGTGGTTTGTCCAAAGCTTGATTCTCCTCCGTCACATGGGCCGTCCGACTCACTGTCTCTCTGTCTGTCTGCAATGTTTGAAAGTTTTGAAACTTGTGGCCAGATTTAACCGACCCATGCTGAATATATATACCCCGCCCTGACCAATCACATAAATATATAGCCGGGGGACTTAACCAATGAGACGCCAGGCGGGCACAAGAGGAAGAGACCAGTGTGTGTGGGAGAGCAAAGAAGGGAGGGGGGCAGGTCCAAGCCTTGACTCCCCCTCTTTCCTCCTCCACCACCCTTTTCTCCCCCCTGAAGCTTCACACACACACACACACACACACACACACACGCACACACACACCCTGTCCGCCTGTACAGGGAGATGTAATCATAGAGGTTCCATTGTTTCTGCCCAACTGAGAATGAAGCTTCTCACACACTTATTCAAGGCCCACATGCATGCAAACTATAGCACACACATGCATACACGTAGCACACACAATGACACAGATACACACATGCGTGAAACAAGCGCACACATCTAAATGAGACCAAGACAACACATTTATAATTAAATTTGTACACAAATGAGAGACAAAACATGAAAACGCACACAGATAGTATGCATTTTGTGTGTGTGTGTGTGTGTGTGTGTGTGTGTGTGTGTGTGTGTGTGTGTGTGTGTGTGTGTGTGTGTGTGTGTGTGTGTGTGTGTGTATACTTGAGGGCAAAGCAGCGGTAACACAGTCAACCACAGTTCCAACCAAAGCGATTTGTGGCTGAGTTTAACAACAACTAACTGAGAGAGAGAGACGGAGAAAAGAAGAAGAAGAAGAAGAAGAAGAAGAAGAAGAAGGGGCAGTCAGGGGGGCTGGGTCGGGGATTGTGTGGTGAAGCTGATGGTGTTTCGGGCATATTGGGCTGCAACAGTTAAGGTTCCAGATTTGATTGATGCAGCAGCAGCAGCCAGTTGCTCACATGAAATACTGAACTGCGCTGTGACTTAAAACATGAAATATAGGCATGTTGCATGTAGTGATGAAACAATTGGTTTATTAATCAATAATTCAAACACCAAAAACAATTGATATTGATATTAGATTCAAAATTTGAAGGATTAATTAACTTTATCCTGTTTCAGTTATCGCTTTTCTTTGTTTTGTATTACTGTGAATGGAATACTTTTGACTTTTGGACTGTTGGTCGGACATAACAAGCGCAAAGAAAGAGGTTGGTGTAGTTAACACCATCAGATAACACCACTGTACTGCTGTTCTGCATCATGCTAGTTACGTATCATAACTTCAGAGTCTATGAATATAGATGTAGCCCTCAATAGCATCAGCTGTGTCAGGGTGAAGCATATAGCAATAAGAAATGAAGGTTTGCCATTGCTTATTAAAAAGTCAATGTACCACACATGCATTAACATGAACCAGCTCAGTCTCACTTCCAAGGCGTCAAATACTGACATTTTGTCACAGTCTTTGGCATCTGATACCGAAGCACCATGAACCCTGAGCATCTGCATGAGATGCACCAGCAAGTAACTCAAATGTAAACCCATCTGCAAAACTCTTTTAATGTTTTAGAAAAAAGAAAGAGTCAACACAGTGATACATTGATACGCAGAGCTTCCATGGGCTGGTTTACAGAATCTGACAGTAATGCAGCCACAGAACAGTGTTGAGATGTGTGCAAATGAATCCGGGAAGATGATGAAATAAATATGTGCACGGTGAAAAGTTTATTGGATTTTGACAGCTTGTTGAATTTATTTTACTGTGTTGTTGCCCCACTTTTTCAATGTATGTTTTATATCTTGGTGCAATAATCTGATACAACGGATACAACTGGCCAAGAAGTGAATATGAAAGGAAAAAGTTGCTTTAATGTCGTATGTTATTTTCTTCCCTCAACTAAACAACCTCTTAAGATGAATATTGTATGTGGTGAGTTTGTCTGTCTGCCAAGGACATGCCCCCCAACCCCCTCCCTCCACCACAATATAATGACCCCCTGCACACACACACACACACACACACACACACGCACACGCACAGTATACACTTACTTTCCTCCCCACGCCCAGCTCCAGGGGAGACTGCTGCGGCGTCTCAGAGCCTCCTGCTCCACCAACCAGGAACTACTCCTACTTATCACTGCTGTCCCAGACTCCCTGTGTGTGTGTGTGTGTGTGTGTGTGTGTGTGTGTGTGTGTGTGTGTGTGTGTGTGTGTGTGTGTGTGTGTGTGTGTGTGTGTGTGTGTGTGTATCTGCTGCATATTTATGTAATTGTTTGTAAGAATAGTAAATGTATCTAGTATCTGTACGCCTAGAAACAATACACATTTAAGTTCATAGTTGAGCAGCTGAGAGTCTCAACTTCTGCTCTCAGCTTCTTTTTGAAATGTTTGATTAGTATGTATTGTACTGTCTTATTGTACACATCATGGAAAATACTATGAAAATTGTGTTGGTTTTAAGAGTTGTGCATCTGGACCCCAAGACAATAAAAACAGGACATTATATCTAAAAAAAGAAATTAAAAAAAGACATAATTTAAAACATGCTAAACTCTAACTGAATCTAAAGATAAGTTGTAAATTTGTAAATGATAAAATAAGGCATAAATGAATCTAAATACAACAATATGGGATAAAGGACTGGTTAATCGTGTAGATCTACAGTCACTCAATTCAATCGGGGGCATTTAAAAGAATACTTATATGAACGTATTTGTTTCCTTTCCATCAGTGGGGCATGAAGATTAATGCCATTAGTGAATTTAGAGGGACTTGTATGACGAAACTCTTTCTTGGTATAAAAATAAGAAAAACGTACCATTGTGGCTGTACAGAGACTTCTGACCTGCGCTGTAGCCTGAGGCTGTTTCAGCATGAAGTTCCCCTGCATAAATTGTAATAATTACATTTCTGTTTTTGGATAGTTTCTTTAAAAAAAAGAGGTATAACATGTAAATTTGGGATCTTTAATATAACTTTATTATATTATATTATATTATTAGCAAAAGCAAGACAACAGAAAGTTCAACAGTGAGGCTCTACATAGCAAGACAAACTAATGTAAGAGTTAAATCCTGATAAAACAGTATGATAGAGGAAACAATTTGATAAAAAGAAAGCAAGAAATAAAATAAAGAAAAAAATAAAATAATTTAGAAAAATAAAATAATTTAGTAAAATAAAATAATATCAATAATGAAAATACAAACAGTAAAGCGCCGACATCACATAAAAGACAGTCTGTAAAAATGGGTTTTAAGAAGGGATTTATTTATCTCCTCAGGCAGGTCATGCCAAAGCCGAGGGGTCCTGATGGCAAAAAGCACGGTCACCTTTAGTTTTCAGGCTCGGCTTTGGAACAGCCAGAAGGGCCCACCTGAGGATCTAAGACTGCAGGCTGGCTCATTTTGAGGCAAGAGAGTGACTTTTGGTTGATGCCAGAGAGGAAGCAGTTACAGTAGTCAAGTCTTGAAAAGATAAATGCATGAATTACTTTTTCCAGGTTGGAGATGGTTCTAATTTAACGTAAACAGGGCTGGACAGCTTTGGTGTTTTGTGATTTGAAGCTTAAATCAAATAGTATTCCTAAGTTTCTGGCGGTGAACTTTATGTTAACAGACAGGGGACCAAGGGCACTTTCAATGGGACCAATAGGGTTTGGGGGACTAAATAATATGATTAAATAATATTTAATCCTAAATGATTTCTGATTTTGAGCCATCAAACAGTTGATATCACTAATAGCCGTTTTAGGTGGAGGTAGATGTATTTTTGACCAGGCTAGCTGTTTCCCCCTGCTTCCCCGTCTTCATGCTAAGCTAGGCTTAACTTTCCGACTCCAGCTCCATACTGAAGACGCACGAGTGATATCGATCTTCTAATCGAAATCCCCATTATATATTTTTTTGACCCCTACGTTTACAATTCTATTTTAAATAAAAGCAAAGATATCTTATCGTGAAGCAGTACAGCAGAAGAAGATTTTTAGACCTGTGCTTGATGTAACCACCAGGTTTTATCCTCTGGAGACCATGAATCTCTGTATAAAACATCCCCATACCGAAAGTAGCAGCCTCCCTTTCTAAATCCATTTTTGCTTTAAATGGGACAATGTAATCAGAGGTGTGCTTGGAAATAATGATCTGGAAATGAGCAGACAAAACATTGCCTGGCATCTACGTGTTCTTTACATCCACCTCATCTGTTATTTTATCCGAATACCATAGAGTTCATTATCTCTTAATACAAGGAGTAATGTGTATGTGTGTGTGTGTGTGTGTGTGTGTGTGTGTGTGTGTGTGTGTGTGTGTGTGTGTGTGTGTGTGTGTGTATGAGAGAGCGCGAGAGAGAGAGAGAGAGAGAGAGAGAGAGAGAGAGAGAGAGAGAGAGAGAGAGAGAGAGAGAGAGAGAGAGAGAGAAGAGAGAGACAGTGTCATGGCACCACACCTTTGCCACAAAGGAAATTTGGCAGCAGCTCCAGACTTTGTGGCGAGAAAGAAAAGAGAGACAGAGAGAGAAAGAAGGAGGGAGTACATGGCAGAGGGACATTTTGTCTTATAACTCTTGATAATACACATACACAAAAATACACACATACACACACACACACAAACACAAACAAAACACACACCAACATTCTGGACAAGAAGCCAAGACACAATGGCATCGTAATGGGTGTGTTTACTAGAGTGTAAGTGTGGTGTAAGTGTGTGTGTGTGTGTGTGTGTGTGTGTGTGTGTGTGTGTGTGTGTGTGCGTGTGCGTAGGTGTGTGTTTATGTGTGGGAGAGGTCATGTTCACACACAGTTCTATTTTTGAACGCACTGAAAGAGGGAAGTGTGTGTGATGATGGATTGGAGACACACACACACGCACGCACTCATACACCGTTAACTGGTCGCTACGGGAATCCCCCACCTTTATCATCCACACACACACACACACACACACACACACACACACACACACACACACACACACACACACACACACACACACACACGCATAATGCACAAGATTCATAACAGAAACAGACACACACAAAGTTTGTATGAAATTGACCTTTAGAAATAGGACTCAACAAGCCTTCATGAGCCCTAATACCACAATGAAAAATACTTTCAGTGTTATTTTTAAAGCTAAGCTGATCCAAACAACTATCTGTGTCAGTGATTGGCTGGTACGCCAGGATTAACTTTTAGTAACCAGGTAGCGTAACGAGACACCTATGACTTACGAGTTGGTTTGCACCAGTGGTGCTTAGCTTGGAGCATGCTAACAGTACCGTATTTTTCGGACTATAAAGCGCACCGGATTATAAGGCGCACTGTGAATTAACGTGTCTATGTTCACACATAAACCGCACCGGATTATAAGGCGCATTAAGCAAAACAACACAGTCCGGTAAATCAAACTTTATTCAACTCAGTTGTAACAACAAATACCGGTACAGAAAAATACACTCGCTTATCGATTCATTCCTCTTCCACAAATCCATCGAATTCTTCATCTTCAGTGTCTGAGTGAAACAGCTGTGCGATTTCGGCATCAAGAATGCCCGAATCCCTCTCGTCATTTTCCGAGTCAGTCTTGTTGCTGTTATCGGTACTTGGCTGTTCAGTGATGATTCCAGCTTTCGTGAAAGCTCGGACGACAGTTGCGACCGATGGTTACTTGTTGTGCTTATTGATCGATTTTGACTTTTAGTTTAGACATTACATTCCTGTTACGGGGCCGATCAGGTAGTGACACAGCGTACCGTAATGCTCCGAATATCCATTGAGCGGAGCGGCTTCGTTGCTTACCAAAGTCGTACTTACATATTTTCGACAGATTTTTGAGCGCATTGTACCACATAAAATCGATCAATAAGCACAACAAGTAACCATACATAAGGCGCGCTGGATTATAAGGCGCACTGTCAATTTTTGAGAAAATGTAAGGATTTTAAGTGCGCCTTATAGTCCGAAAAATACGGTAGATGAAATAATTATTTTGACCTTTGGCCCCCAAAGTGATAATTCAACCTGAGGGGAAGATGATTTTTGGAGCATGCAACTTTGTGGCAATCCATCCAACAAGTGTTGAGACATTTCACTAAAAAACAGAAATGTTAGCCTCATTTGGTTGTTGATGTCTTACAGTCTTGACCAAAGTGATGGACAGACAGACCAGAATTGCCATTGCTATCCCTAAAGCAACACCACTAGAATGACTAAAAACGATGATGTAATACAACATATCTCATATCATATCTTTAGAAATGATGCCTGTTAGGCAGGCTAAACTGAGTTATGAGTTATTTCTCTTTTGAGGGGTTGAAAGTGGATGACCTACAACATACAAACAACTACATAAAGTTCATTTTTGAGAGTACTGGTTATTTTTTTCCTCAATTTTCAATGGTGCACCCGACTGATACTGTTTTATTTTTTGGTAATTGTGGTGTTGTTTTTTTACCACTTCTTTGCCATGCCGAGGGCGCCCCAAAAGGAGTTTCACGATCTTATGAAATCTCATTCAAAACCCACTGTGCAATTCAAAAGATGCTGTTCAATGAGAAAATAAGTCTGTTTTTCTCAGTTTTGCTTGTGTTAGATGTCTGCATAGTCATTTATGTGTTTATGTGTGATGTTTTATGATCCAACAATACATGGGCGTGATTGAGAAGAAGCATTTTTTCCTAATTGCCCTTGAACTAGAGGTTTATACAAAGCTATACATGCTGAGTCGAAGAAAGCCACTCCAAACTCTGATTGAATAATTTCATAAATGTGAGCAAAAGTGTGAAAATTACACAGATTTTTTCCAAACTGCTGTAAAGTAACAACTTAATTGTTTTTTCCTCTCTTGGAGACACAGCAACAGGATGAACCCATCACTGCTTATTTTAAAGCCTCAGACCTTCAAAAAGCTGCACAAAAACTGGGGAAAAATTGTACACTCTTGTTTATTGGGTTTATTTATGAATTATTTATGACGCCCCTATGGATGAATGGCCACCTAGCATTCGCCTAAATTGTCTTCAGTCGTTTAGGGCTGGCTCTGTCTATTTATCTGCACCCTCTGCAGATACATTTATGTCACATGGACCTTTGCATACTCACGGACGCCGCTTTACCATAACGTTATTCTCTATTAACATGCTATGACACTTTACAGTCACCAGATACTAACCTTCATTTTTTTGGACCTCTGTCTTATGGACCTAAAGATCTTATAACTACTCTTAAACTTGAACTTTTTATGTTTTAAATAGAAACCTGGTTAGATAGACATAGCAGTGCTGAATCAGCCCCTCCTAACTTTAACATTACAGATGTGGTCGGAGGTGAAAGCAAAGGGTGAGGAATTGTCCCTTCATTTAATGAGGCTTTTTTGGGCAAACTGTGAGGAACCCAGAGACAGTCGGCATCTGGCTGCACTGTCAGCTATCTGTCTGTCTCTCTGTCTGTCTATTCATAGCCCTGCACCAGAGCTTATCATTTCTTATCCTGTAATTAATTCACCGCAGCACCGCAGGACAATATACGACCTTTCCCTACTGAACACAACGCCTCTGTTTTCTAAGTCGAACACTTGTTTTTGTCTCTCATCCCTTACGTCCCGTTGTCTTCTATTGCCTCCTCGCCCCTGTCATTTTCTGTCTTTCTTTTGCTGACTCCCACGCTAGTATTCTCACAACACTGCCTCCTTGACAGAAGTATTCAAATCTTTAGTTTTTTTTATCTCTTTTGTTTTTGTTTTCAGATCTTAAATCTCTTCTTTATACTTCATTCCTCTCTACTCATCTTCTCTCACAATAGCTCTCTCCCAAATCAGATACATGCGCATACAAGGAATTTGACTTTTTCAAAGTCTCAGTATAATCAGGAATCCCCCTTATTCCTTTTTCTCAGAATTAGATGTGCTCACATACAGAAAGCTAGCAGCAAAGGTCGGGAGATAATGGAGAAATGCATCATGGGAAAGTGACCTGTGGGCCATTTGATGTCATGATCAGGATATGAGTGATCATTGGTGACAGGTAGATCAGTGACTCAGTGACTCAGGTTGTGACCTTATAGATAGGAGGTTCTTGGCTTAAATGTGCATGGTCCTTTTTGAGCTGACAGGGTTTCATGAGTCATTCAGATTGTTCACATTTGAAAGGAGACAAAGCTTTGCAATGATATAAAGAATTTCTGTATTGAGACATTGTCGAATCTAAAACTGCTACCTACTCTTTACAGCAATAGCAGTTTGTAAATCACAAAATGTTGCTCCTTATACATTCAGATCTTGACTTCATATTCATCAAATGTAGAATATGTCTTATGTCTTAAAAGTAATGGAATAGTTTGTTTCTACAGCCACTGTTAATCACCAACTTCAGCTACTGCCCTCAGGGCAAAAGGTACACATCTACAGAAAATAGTTTGTCTTTGTTGCCATTAAATATCTTAATAGTAAGGACAGCTTGTTGAAGTCTACTTACTACCCCAGCACACAGCATTTTATAACTATGTATTTAACATTGATTCATTGATTGCCAATTTTGAAAATGCATACCAAAGAACATTGATACATTATTATTATTATTATTATTATTATAACTACATCACTAAGGGTTAGAATGTCCTTTCAACATTACTACATCTGTTGTACTTTCCTCTGTCTTATCATAAACTCTATATATTCTGTGTGTTTTAAATACATTTTTTTCATGAAAAAAGTGCCATAGAATACGTATAGCACCGCTCACATGCTGAATGAAGAAGACATGCAGTGGTTGTGAAATAAGCCAATATAAAGAAGAATGAAACAAGACAAAAAAAAATAAAGAAATGGAGATGACCAGTTGGAAGTTTTAATACATTTTCCAGTACGACAATGTTAAAAGACTGCTTCAGCTTCCTTGCAACCCTTTCCCATTACTCTCTATGGGAAAAGAACGTTAAACATTGTTGCATATTTCACTACCAAACATCATTGCATACCATTCCTCCTGATTACAAGTGTATGTGGCGCCAAAAATGTAGTTGTAACAGGGAAAAAGATTAAGCAGTAAAATTGGGGGGTTATATATACAGTGGCTTGCAAAAGTATTCATACCCCTTGAACTTTTCCACATTTTGTCACATTACACGCCACAAACATAAATATATTTTATTGGAATTGTATGTGAAAGACCAACACAAAGTGTCACATAATTGTGAAGTACAAAGAAAATTATACATGATTTTAAAATTTTTTCCACAAATAAAAAAACTGAAAAGTGCAGTGTGCAAAAGTATTCAACCCCCTGAGTCAATACTTTGTGGAACCGCCTTTTGCCGCAATTACAGCTGCAAGTCTTTTGGGGTATGTCTCTACCAGCTTTGCACATTAGAGACTGAGATTTTTGCCCATTCTTCTTTGCAAAACAGCTCAAGCTCAGTCAGATTAGATGGAGAGCGTTTGTGAACGGCGGTTTTCAGATCTTGCCACAGATTCTCAATGGGATTTAGGTCTGGACTTTGACTGGGCCATTCTAACACATGAATATGTTTTGTTTTAAACCATTCCATTGTAGCCCTGGCTTTATGTTTAGGGTCGTTGTCCTGCTGGAAGGTGAACCTCCGCCCCAGTCTCAAGTCTTTTGCAGACTCCAACAGGTTTTCTTCCAAGATTGCCCTGTATTTGGCTCCATCCATCTTCCCATCAACTCTGACCAACTTCCCTGTCCCTGCTGAAGAGAAGCACCCCTAGAGCATAATGCTACCACCACCATGTTTGACAGTGGGGATGGTGTGTTCAGGGTGATGTGCAGTGTTAGGTTTCCGCCACACATAACATTTTGCATTTAGGCCAAAAAGTTCAATTTTGGTCTCATCTGACCAGAGCACCTTCCACATGTTTGCCGTGTCCCCCACATGGTTTCTGGCAAACTGCAAACGGGACTTCTTATGGTTTTCTTTTAACAATGGCTTTCTTCTTGCCACTCTTCCATAAAGGCCAGATTTGTGGAGTGCACGCCCAATAGTTGTCCTGTGGACAGATTCCCCCACCTGAGCTGTGGATCTCTGCAGTTCGTCCAAAGTCACCATGGGCCTCTTGGCTGAATCTCTTGTCAGTGCTCTCCTTGTTCGGCCTGTAAGTTTAGGTGGACGGCCATGTCTTGGTAGGTTTGCAGTTGTGCCATACTCTTTCCATTTCCGGATAATGGATTGAACAGTGCTCCGTGAGATGTTCAAAGCTTGGGAAATCTTTTTGTAGCTTTTTTTTGTCATGGTCCTGTTTGCTCCCCAATATTCTCTTAACAAACATCTGAGGCCATCCCAGAACAGCTGTATTTGTACTGAGATTAGATTACACACAGGTGGACTCTATTTAGTCATTAGGTCAACATTCAATCATTCAGCAGTCATCAGGCAACTTCTGAAGGCAATTGGTTGCACTCAGAGAAAAGGGGGCTGAATAATTTTGCACACTGCACTTTTCAGTTTTTTATTTGTGAAAAAAATTTAAAATCATGTATAATTTTCTTTGTACTTCACAATTGTGTGACACTTTGTGTTGGTCTTTCACATAAAATTCCAATAAAATATATTTATGTTTGTGGCGTGTAATGTGACAAAATGTGGAAAAGTTCAAGGGGTATGAATACTTTTGCAAGCCACTGTAGTTTATGCTTCTGACATTTTCAACATAGTGTACAGTTGGGTATTATAATGAAATATTATAGATTCACATACCAGTACTTGGTGCCTGCTGGTACTCTTCAATCCACCAAAGACACTGAGACATTTACAGACAGGAAGTGTTAGCTCACCAACAGCTTAAAATTACAAGCCTCTGCTGAGCGCTTTACTTATACATTAGAACAACTTCATGAAAAGTTGTCCTGCTTTAGCAACCGCACCAACCACATGAGCTGAAGTTCAGTGAACCCCTGCCAAACTGTGCCACTATGCCTAATTAGGGTTTAAAGGTTAAAGATTCAGATCCATGTGCTGTCTGGGAAAATCTGACTGAGTGAAGAAATAATTAACACTCTTCTTTCTTTAATAACCACTGGGGAGGCCCAAGTTATCACAGTGAAGCATCCCAGTGGTTTTACTGTGTTAGACTGGCAGTCCATTCAAAGAATGTGTCGTGACAGAGTCTTGCTGACCTGCAAACAAGACAAAGAACTGTGTTGTGCATTTAGACAGACAACCATTCACACTCACACCTTCTCGAAATGTATTTTATTTGTTTCAAGAGAAACACCTGGGGAAAGGCAACAAATCAGCAGATGGATTAAATTTGTTTTGGATCAAAAACGGTTTAAACAAACTAGTACCCATTTCAAATACCGTCAGTCGATCAAATTATTACAGCAGTCATCACCGTTCTAATGCCTCAGACAGTTGAAACTGCACCTCCCACTTGGTTAGGTTTTGGAAAATATTAGCAGTCTACAGCTGACAAGAACTGGTGCGCTGTGTTGTGCTATGATTTCGGAGAGTTTTTAGACTGTCAGCTGCATCATTTCAAAGCAATAATAATAAAAGTGCTTTTTTTTCCAAGCAAACCTGAAACTTTTTAATTTGTGCTATGTGCCATCTTCATTTACTCTTAACCAGTAACATATACACTGATATTTACACCTCTGAACAAATCTCACAAATGTTACCTTTATTATAACACCAAAACTATTAAAATAAACCTTGTATTTAGAGAAATACACTCTTTTTAGTATTGGTATGCAATTTTCGAGCAGAGGCCTAAAAATAGGGCTAGAGTCCAAGAGGTTTTAACATTCTTTTATTTTTCTGTAATGTTCTCAAGTTTGTATGCGCCCCGGGATTCAAACTGGCAACTCTCATCACAGAATAAGTTTCTCTGATCGATGCATGTCCCAGCATGTTTGTTGTTTATTTATCACTATTGTGTTTTATAGATTATTGTGTGTGTCAGCATCAGCTTTAAAGCATAAAGAGAAAACCAAAAGGCTGCCAGTTTGAATCTCAGTAGTTTTTTTTTCCAGAGTGGGAGTTGTTAAGTGGAATGTTATAAAGTGTATGGTTATTATTAAAAGTTAGTCCCTTATTCATCCTGCAAGACACCTTGCAAAGAAAGATTATCAGCCAGTGAGGAGAGATAATTCCTCTTTTGTTTTCTGAAAATGTATAGAAATAAAGGAAACAAGACAGATTAAAGCATGCTTGATCCTACATACTGATCCTAACCTGTACCTGTCCTTAGTGTTGCAATGTTGTTGAATGTTGTTTGATCTGTTCTCTGATTGATAACGTTTGGAGAGGTTAAGGCACAAAAGCTGTTGGAACAGGAAACCATGTCAGTGCACCCATTTTGAATGTTGTCAGCAAGTTCAATGTGCGTTATCAGCGGTTATCACTGCCAATCTAATGCTTCAGATGGCCAAACTGCTGCGAAAGTAAAACTTAACGTTGAAAATTGAAACAAAACTTTTTCTGAAGGTTTAGGCAACTAAATACTTGAGGATGAGGACAATTTCATGGTTTGGGTTGAGATAAATATGCCTGTTATGTAACATACATACATGAGTTGAGTACTTAAGTTAAGTAAAAAAAAGTCTATTTTTAGTTTCACACAGGAACAGTGTGAAAACAGTGGTTTTTAGGTTTGTTTTACTCAACAAATCATGTTGGTCATTTTAATCATCTGTGTGGAAAAAACTAATTCTTTATGATATTTTATTAAAAAATAAGTCGGTTATAGAATGTTCAATAAATTACTCACAAATGCCTAACTATATTGTAAGTTTCACCTGAATAACGGCTCAATATAAAGATGTCCTGTTAAGAAACGTTCAGCTCGTAGGTGAAGAATTTTCAGCATTACTTTCACACGTACACATTCAAACAGAAGCAGTGAGTCCGTGCAATATATCACGCATTCGCCCTTTGTTTCACAAACAGACTCTGGGCCTGTTTAGTCTGTACGTTTCCACTTATCTTATTTTCAACATGTTTCTCCTTTTTACCATGCAAACAACGACTTTCTGTAAACTCCCCCCATTTTTCTGAATCTTGTTCATTTCCGGCAGCAACCGAATATCTTCTGCCCATCAAACTTTTATTTCTGAACAAGAGAAGGAGGGAAAGCAAGACTACAATGTACACACGAACAAAACTAAAGGAGGGAGGGGGTGAAACAAGTAGGACTATGGATTGTTTGGCACAGCAAGAGGAGTTTGGTGGGAGATAAAGGTTTTTTTTATGTGGTGTGCTGGTGAAGTCTAATTTTTTCTTTTGTGGTGTGTGTAAAGTGTGTTTTTTTTTTCTTTTTCTTTTGTGGTGAACTTGTGGGAACTGCTGAATGAGATGGAGTGATTCCTGAAGTCAATGCTATCAGCCTCAGACACACTCAAACACTGGCCCTGGTTCAAAGGGGAGGAGGGGGGACGATAAGGATTGGGATGGGGCCGATGGTGGCCTGAAGGTTTTTAAGGAAGGGGATGTGGCCCAAAAACTGCATGGAATTTGATCTTGATACCAAACTTAACCAATACAAAAGAAGAAACACAATCAGACAAATACATGTAGAGTTTAGGAAAGATATGAGCACGATCTGACCTGGGTTCAAAGCTGTGACTGGACTGTGTGTCTCATAGTTTCTCCAACTTAGGTTCTCACTGCCAGTCCCTCACAAAGAAACACAAGACATGCAAACAATTACTTCTGGGGTTTTATTTTCTTGTCATCACAAAATGAAGTTTGAGTATACTCTGACATGTTGAGTTGATTTAATAATTTGGATTACAGATTAATCATGGATTATGGATAAAACAAAATGTTTTATAAACTCAATAAACTCATTGTGACGAGATGACAAAAAAACTAAACTTTCCAAAAGCAATCTCAATATTAAAGACATTAGCATGCGGTTGTCATTATATAACATAGAAGAGTGCTTTTCTAGGCTTTTTTTTTTAATTTAGCAGCATGGTCAGTCTGTTTGTCCATCTTTTTGACTAGAACAAGATATGTCAAAACAAATAGACAGCATTAACTCTGAACTAACCAAGCCACTCCATATAACCAGTGACCCATTTCTGCCATCACAGAAAACTACCATATATTGAACATACCTGGCCTGCCTTATTGAAACCTTCTACCTGCTAAGCAACACTTTTCTTCATCTCCGACATCTGTACTCTGCTGGAGTGAAGAATTGTTTTAAAGACAGTGTATCCTGAGAAGAAAGGTTGGCCGCTGCTAAGCTAAATCAGCCTCCAGTTAACCGCACTGAGAACAACACAGCGAGTGAAGGGCAACGCAGTGTTTAGATTTAGATTAGTGGGTATAGCATTCAAGGCTGACTTATTATTGGAGTCTGTGAGATAGTGTGTTAGGAAGGGAGAAGAGACACTGAGCAGCATTTCTCTTTCTCCAAGATATAAATAAAGGAAGAAGACAGCTAATCAAATTTGGATCCCCACTTTCTTTACAGATCATATAGACTCAAATTATGACTTCACACTGAGCTGCTGGTATGGAGGAGGATGGAAGCAGTCATTTCAGACTAGCAAACAAGACCCAGGGGTATTTGAACCCTGTCAAGATTAGCCCAAAAGATGACAATCCACCCAAATATGACAATCCACTGTTTTCCTCTAGAGCACCAGGGCCGTAGACTCAAGGGTGGTGACTCTTAACATTTAAATGCTGAAACCAACATCATTGACAAAAGCTCACCAAACTGGATGTTCTCCAGTTAATATAGAACATTTTAATTATATTAAATGTACTTTTATTGCAGCTAAATATACGTTTCTACAAACCACGGATATGTCAAGAGCAAGTGGCATAGTGACTTTACACTTACATAACATTGCATGTTTCTGCAAGCGTGATACAAGGCTGAAACAAATGTTGGGTTTAGAAATGTAGACGCTCAATGTGTCCTGTGCATTGCAGAAAGGTATAATGCCATCATTTTTTTCAGGTGACTGGGTTGAACAATTCAACCAGAATTGTCTTTGTCTGGCTTAAACATTGCTCGTGGAAATCCCCCCTCGACAACTGTGGAGCAACAACAGGTTTACAGAAACTGGAGCTAGAGTCCTGCAAAGTGCTCAAACACAACCTCAGTCCTAGAGCAAAGCCACTAATTTAAAATTTAAGTACCATCTACTCTACCACTATCCACTTAGTTAGCCAGTGCTCTGGGCTGCAGTTGTTTTGAGTGTAGTTGGGAGAACAGAAAATGATTTAACTGTGAAGTGACATAATTATAATGTTTGTTCTAGTCGTTAGTGGTTTACCATGATCATTAATTAAAGCAGAGCCAAGTATCTATGATGATGAAAAAAAAACAAAAAAAAACACAGTACTCCGCTCCATGGTACGCCTTTTGTCTGCTCAGCACTAAAACAACACCACCTCCATCCCATATAGGCACTAATTTAAAATCCAGCTAAAGACTGTGTTCAGTCTCTGTGTATTTTGTTAACTGGAGTTCTGGGCTACAGCTGTTTTGAAAAACAGAGAAAAGGTTTCAAGCAGTCATCTCACCTACGGTGTGTTTTTGTCGTTTAAATCAGTGGAAAAGTTCTTTCTTCTTTTCATTTATGCTCAAACAGGTCACTGAGGGTTTGACATAAGCCACTTGACATGCTGGAGATTGGGGTTTTTATCACGTAACATAGACCTGCTAACCCTAAAAATCTCCCAACCATATAGTTTAGTTACAGAAACTGCTGTCTTTCCATAACCTTGACCATAGATCCAATGTAGAGATACTGCGAAAAGCAAGAATTTTTAAAACATTTGCATTTGATTTGATCCTGGGTTTTGCAGAATCATCCAATATCAATGTACTTCTGCATCTTTGCTGTTCTACCTTTGCTGTAGCTAATGTGGACATTTGTGACTTAATTTGTTAACTTTACTCACAGTGTACTTCACATTACACCAAGTGGGGGAACTTCTTAAATAGGCCTATATTTAGTTCCAGTTAACAGTGTTCTTTCAACTTAAGTGCTACGTAAGTAAACTGTGTGATTATCAGTCTAGAATATTTACACACACTGTGATGTAACTTCTGTGCTTTAAGAAAATGAATTCCATGTGACAACGTATCAGGTCATTGTCGATCAAAATTGTTTTTAAAAACTTGAAAAAAATTTTGAGTTTAAAGTCACAAATTTACAGGAAAAGTACTCGTAATATTTTGCAAGGTTGGATCAGCATCATTATCACACAGAGATGCCAATGTTACATTGAAAAAAAAAATGTATTGATTATATTACAGAAAGAACATGAAAGAAAACGCATACATGTCGGACCTTTGCCTCACGACACCATCAGTGATCTTTAGAACTAGATCTGATAACTTATTGGCAAAATAAATCATACAACAGGCCTAACATGAGGATGAAGAACAATGCATATCGATGTCAGCATTACAAAATAAAACATGGATGTGTAACGCTACTTTGGGCACAATGACATTTAGTCAGCGGCTGCATCCCCATGATTATGTAAAAAATGTTCTCTCAAATTTTTGACTTTGTTTGCATGAAATGTAACATTTTTTCACATAGATTTGTATGTTTTTTTCTTGTATATACGACTTAAATCTCATAATATTCTGAGTTTTAATTTGGAATATATATATACACGCCCCTGCATCATACTATTTTTCTTTGTTTACATAATACATCTTTGTAATTCCATATGCCGTGTATGCTTTGAAATATAAACTATGACAGCTTGATATACATCTCAATGAGATACAAAGTTTCAATTTCACATAAAGAGTTTTGTTTTTACAAAAGATATTTTTAATTTACAGCTCTTTGGAATGCCAACAGAATCAGTTTCTACAGTTGTCAGAATCCAAACACTACGAGTAAAACACATTTGGGTCCATTTAGAAGCTCTTCTGGAGCTTTTGATCATATCATTCTGTTCCATCAGAAAATTGAGAGCTCAGTTAATATAGAACTGTAGATCTTGAAACTCACAGGATTCTGAACTGACGTGCTGTACAAGTTGAGATTAAAAGTTTATTCTTGACTTTGGAAACAGCAGTCATAAAAAACAACAACTTCACCGCCATTTCATAGGTATATTTATTTATATACTTAGTAGCTATCAATTTGTGATTCTCTGCTAAAATACACTTCACACCCTTTACCGCCGTCTGTTTTCTAGGCCATTGCTTCAGCTGAGTGTTTGAAGCAGACAGACCATAATTTAGCTATAAAGAGGGATAATGAGAATGTGTGTTTCTAGTATTTTTAATATGCGTTTATCATTTTGCTCTTACATTGTCGTTATTGAAAACAGGTCAGCATAAACAGTGACTCTCTGTCTTTTCCCAATTACAAGTTTATGTATGCATGAGTATGTTCTCTGCGTGGCCCTGGGCTGTGTGTGAAAACATCACAAACCACTCATTTAAATCCTAAATACCATCCATTTTCTAGGCCACTAGCGTTCTCGGTTGTTTGTAAAGAGAAAGTGATTTAGAAGTGAAGTGGGGTAACGAGGATGATCATTAAATTGGTGGTAAACAAATCACTCCTGATTGATGACCGACCGCGCTCATCTTTGTATCATTTCCTGTTAATCCAAAACAGTGAGGTACATTGGTTTCCAGTAAACTAACTGTAAACGTCTGTATGTCCCGAACCCTCTGTCCCACCCAAAAGTGTTAGCCCAGCCATTTGTTAAAACAGCTCTAACTCATTTCTTCAGTAAAGCCAATAATTTAAAACCCAAGTACAGTTTTACCACTTTCCAGAGGCTGCAGCTGTTTTGAGTGTGGTTCAGGGGAGAGAGAGTGATTTAGAGGTGAAGCATAATGATGACGTTCATTCTAGTTATTTCTGAGGCAAAAAAAACAAACATCCTCATTTAAGTCTGTACAGACTATTTGTGATTAAAGCAGACAGAGGAGGCCAACAAGCAGAGGTCAATTATAATTGTTATTGCTGAGACTGGTATCTGGTTTTCTGGTGTTATTTGAAAGAATCAGACTGAACACATTTCATTTCTAAGTCCATTTTGTTTTTTCGTGTGCTGTATCATCCACGTATTGTCAGTAGCTCCAATGGAGTCTGAGAGCAGAAAATGTTTCAGGGATTTAAACATCATGTCAGGTTTTAGTGGCAGAGTCAGCTCACCTATACAACCATGTTGTTTAGCTGAACAAGCTAAAGTACAGAGAAACAAAGATAGAAAAAGAAAATTGTTGATTGGTAAAGTGGGAATCCAGCCTTTTTTACAAACCATAGGACAATCAGGATCCCAAATCTCTGTAACCTTATTCCTATCTGTAGGTCTTTTTTTCTGGACTCTATCAACAACCATGCATTTTGTAACATCAACTGTAGGCCACATAATGCTCAAGACGAAAGACAAGTCCTAATGCTTCTGCACACATGCTGGTATGTCTGTTTTAGCATGCAAATGTAATCTACTCTTAACATATCCACGCTGTTCCCATACACTGTTCACACCATAGTTGCTGGAATAGGGAGGGACTTTTTATCCCGGGTAATGTGTTCATGAAGGAGTAACTTCGGTCATAGAACATTAGCAATCATTTCTAGGAATATGGCGTCTAACATGTTTATCCAATCATTATTTATCATTGAATAGCCTAATTCAAATGAAGCAAAGTGATCTAGCCCTTCAAAGTCTAGGTAGGCATTCATAGTTTCAGAATTTTACCGGAAATATTTTTGAAATTTTCAACGGATGGGTTTGTGTCCCGTGTGACACCAGAAGTCAACGTTGACTTATTTTTCATGCAACTTATGTATTTTTTTTTAACCCAAACCACAATCTTTTCCGAATTGGTACTAGCTAGTTTTCTTGCCTTAACACTTTGCATAAGATATAATACAAATCTTTGTATGAGGATATCTTACCATGTTAGCATGGAAGCATCTACATGGTAGAACATGTTAGTGTGCAGTAGACGCTTAACGTGAAATGCTTTTAGGGGCAGTAGTAGAATATTTCACGTGTACTTAAAGCTTATTGCAAACGTAGAATTTTAATATTTTTGTAAATAGTATTGTGAGCATGTTATATGTTTTTGTTTGCATTTAAAATATGTCTGTGCGGTCAGACAAAATGCAAAGCTCAATGGCGTCCATTGACATTGTCAATGGTCGCAATTAGAAGTCAATTTGCCCAACATACTTTGTAGTTGAACCCCATCTATCCAGTGCTCTTAGTTGCAGCTCAATTGTTTTGAGTGCGGCTGGCGCTCCGATATGATTTAGATTTGAAGTGGGATGGTGCGATGGTATTTTGGAGGAGAGGGAGTGAGGGGCAGAGCCAGTGCTACACTACTGTGTGGTTTAAAACGCTGTAATTCAGAGCTTCCTATCACTGCTGAAACACAGCAGAGAGACAGGAGGAATGCATCCAGTCACATTTTTCTTGGCAGATACTTTTTGTTTTATATTTAATTGGTCAGTTATGTTTGGTGGATTAAGTGAGTCAGTGAAGTGTGTCCCATAGTTTCCACAGTGTGGTAGGTTGCCTTAAAGGACCTGAAAGGATTATAGTGGTTCTTTGCATGTTTTACCTAATTTAATAGAAATTATGTGTACTTTGAAATACTGCCTACCAATTTCCAAAGCGTACAGTAAGTTTATATTTTGATTTCCTCCTTTCCAGGCAGCTTGTGGTTTCAGTTAATTTCTATAAAAAAAAATATTTGTAGAGACTCAAAGCTTGCTGCAGGCATCAAATCCATCAAAGTCAGCATTTATTTTTTCGTGTTTTTCTTTTAGTCAGTAACAGTCTTTTCTGATGTAGCTTTCCAATGCTGACAGGAAACGTCTGTGCTTGTAATTGCAAACTTTTTTGATACCAGTCTTGCGTACCTCAGCTGTCAGTGCTTCCCACTCACACACAAATGCACCACCTGAACATTCAAGAGCAACATGTGGTTTCAACTTCATTGATAAGAATACATTTTAGGTGAAAATAGTTAAAGAGTTCATTGTCATGGATTAATGATCTCATCAAGTGAAGTTTCTTTCAGTTCATTTTTAAGAACGTATCTGTGTATAAGACTCCTTCAGGACTTGATATTGTACACCCCAGCTCTTGGTGACACACATACTAAATAACAAAGTAATGTATTAACACCAAAATAATCAAACAGATAGGTGAGCAGAATATGTTAAGTAAATAGTGAAGGGAGTGGACAATGTGCTGCATGGATAGTGTGTTAAAAGAAAAGGCAACAAATCCACACCACAGATGTACGCAGGGGAACGCTCTTCCAAAGGACTGGCTGCTGCTCGGGCTTATATGCATGAGGCTCACCTGGCACCAGGTGTGTCCCGTAACACTGACTAACCTCCAACAGGTCTGCAGCCCTGGAGGCATCAAACAGAGTGACAGCATGGCAAACCAAGCAGAGGGGCCGTCACAACACAAAGAGTTATTCAAGTACAGTGTTTCCATTTTGTGATACACACATTGAATGTGACACAGTAACCACAACAACAAGCACGTGTAAAGGATTAATTAGACTTAGCCCTTCAAACCCTTATTGGTTTTGTAAAGATCAGTCAAATTCTACAAAAACTATTTTATATGACTGAATGGAAACAAAGTAGTCATAAGCAACAGACAGACTCCTAAAAGGACAGACACACTTAAGGGATAATGAGAAGAAGAAGAAAATGTTGAAGTGAAAAAAAAAGTCAAAACACGGCAAAGGAGAGAAATAGAAAGAAAGAAAGAGGAGTGGAGTTTGAACAGATGAAGAGAAAAATATATAAGTGATAGATTTAGAGAAGAAGGAAGGGATGAGAGGAAGGAGTGATAGTGAGCAAACTCAGAGCCTCCAGTTTAGTCGGCCACAGAAGTTGGGAAAGTATTCTGTGGTCGCTGCAACTATTCAGAAAATGTTAAAGACTGAGGGAGGGGATCACTGACTGCAGAGAGCATGTGTGTGTGTGTGTGTGTGTGTGTGTGTGTGTGTGTGTGTGTGTATATATATATAGGGTTGTTAAAAAACTTGCATGAAATTCTCCATGTGAATGTATAACCGTGCACAGTTAGCTGGTTTTGGGGATCCACCTATCATTTATTAGTATCAATCTTTTACATAGGCTGCTGATTTTCTAAAAGATGATCAGAGCTCATACAGAGAATGCAGCACAAGATCCTAACAGACCGGATTAGACCGATGCCCTCTCTACACGTATACATATATTTATTTACATTTTTAAATAAAATTCTGTCCACACCTTCATTTAACAAAATATCTCCGTCCAGACTACAACTCCAAATGCTCGCAGGCCCAGTAGGTGGCGATAAAAGCTACGTCAGTGATACTTCAAATACCAGAGAAGAAGATTCTGAGCACGCTCACTGAGCTTATTTTCCTTTGGCGGTGTTAACGAATAGTAAACGATAGTAAAGCAATAGCTGAAGTGGACCAATTAGCATTGGGTGTATGAGAAACCTCCGTTCATCTGTAAAGTGGTGGAGCAATGTTAAGTTTAAATGTAAATTGGTCATTAGAACAAAATGTGCCAACAAAACGTAAACATTCCGGTAGTCCGCCATCTTCATTATCGTTTCTGGCGCTTGCTTATTACACAAAGCAACAAAATTATAGATTGTAAAACTGCATTTATAATGATGACATTCAAATTTGATAAAGATTAGGCTACTCTAATATTATTAGTATTTATACTAGTTGTAAAATTGCTGCTGGAGCTGTTGCCCCCGCGATCCGATCCCGGATAAGCGGACGAAGATGAATGAATGAATGAAAAAAAAAATGAATATACTAGTTGTAAAATTAGATTATAGTGGTGACTCCGTATAGGAGTGTTTCCCACTCGTGGTTTTCTGATTACTTCACAGCGGTGGAGTCCAAAAGTCCAAATTTATTGAAAGAAGATACATATCATCTTTTCCAAAATTCAAAACATAGTTTTATCTAAGTAACTATTTTGCTCAGATTTGCTTCAGTGTGGTAAAAAAAACAACCAAAAAAGGTTAGGTCTACTGCATGCAACACACACCTGTATGTAACAAGGCGTTATAGCGGCAATCTTACAGTACCATGAATCACATTTACATAACCACAACGAGCCACAATGAGTACATATTCTCTTTTTATATATTACTATTTGTTTCAGCTTCTTGAGCCGTATGTTGCAGTGCGACACGTCGGATTCATGCCTTACAGTCCCGCAGACTGGATGCATGACAAATTATATTTATATATATATTACCTTTTAGAATACATCTAAGCAACACATTAACTTAACGGATTACACAAATATAATTAAAGTCAGATCTTGTGCTCTATATGGGACAGTTACTGTTTATATGTGATTCACTTCTTCATTTTTGTCTCATGTCTTTGCTCTTTGTTTGTAAAATATGCCGCTCTACTGATTTGTCCATGTTTGTGATTGGTCATGAGCTGCAAACACCGCCCCTTTTATGTGATCACGCTCATAGCCAGATTGTGAAACCCTGGGTTGACTTACCAACTTGATAACCACTGTCGCAGCACCGCTTAGGCAGATCGCGGTTGTTAGTGTTAATTAAGAGAGATAAACAAAAGATATCCTGGGTATGTGGAACTCGCTTCGCAGCACAGGCCCCAGGCATTACTCAGGGGCTGCAAAACAACAAAAGTTATTATTCATCCCCATACACACACATGCATATATTATACAAGGTCACATGCTCATCAGCACACACACACAAACAAACAGTCCAAAATCAGCTGACGGTGCATTCTGTGTGCAGATGAAAACAAACAGAGAGTCAAACAAAAGACACAGGTTTACAGAAAAAACAAACATACATCCCCTCTGTGTGTGTGTGTGTGTGTGTGTGTGTGTGTGTGTGTGGTCGTCAACATTGTCCACACACACAGCCATGACACAACCACTGAGTCCCACCATTGTCCTGCTGCACTTAGTTCATACACAATTTAAACACGCCGACACACGTGTAAAACGTGCTGCACTCACTCATACACACACGACAGATTGGAATCTATAGTGTGTGTGTGTGTGTGTGAGAGTGTGAGAGAGAGAGAGAGAGAGAGAGAGAGAGAGAGAGAGAGAGAGAGAGAGAGAGAGAGAGAGAGAGAGAGAGAGAGAGAGAGAGAGAGAAGAGAGTGTGTGTGTGTGTGTGTGTGTGTGTGTGTGTGTGTGTGTGTGTGTGTTCTGGATAGAGGGCAGCTTCTGGGAATTGTGCTGCTGCCATAGTGGGGAGATGCTGAGAGCAGCAGGAGGGTGGACAGGGTGTGTGTGTGTGTGTGTGTGTGTGTGTGTGTGTGTGTGTGTGTGTGTGTGTGTGTGTGTGTGTGTGTGTGTGTGTGTGTCTGTGTGTGTGTGTGTTCATTGTTTTCATTTGTTACATGGATAAAGATTAGTGCGCCTTTTCAACACTCAAAATCACACACACACACAGACACAAAGCCATGCATACACCCCGGTCTGACCTATATCCAACTTTGCAAACACACACACACACACACACACACACACACACACACACACACACACACACACACACACACACACACACACACACACACACACACACACACACACACACACGCACACAGAATAATGAGGGCAGGCATGCTGAAAGCAGGACAAAGCCCGTTACTTCATGACTGTGTTGATGGAAAGACACTCATTGACCTGCTGGATGTCAACCTGTTGCATTGTAAGTTTAATTTGGCCATAGAAGAAGTGTACAACAGCATTAAAAGCAAAACTACCGTTGAATAGAATTTGGGTTTAGGGATTGAAAGTTCACTATTGACCTTGGAAACAGCAATACGTTTTACATTTTTTGTCAACTTGGGTTTTTTATTTGTATCCATCACTTACTGGGATATTTAATGGAACGAAGCCATTGTCAATGGTATTAATTACATCTGTGCTTCTCCAGCTTTGACAAGTCAAAATATCTGCCTTGAAAATGGTCTTTTATTTTGGTGAGTACAATGTTACGATGCCAGTGGCATGAAATACAAAAATAAAATAATATAAAATAATAAGTAAATGGTAGTTTTCCATTTACTAAATTGATAGCTTTCTCTATTGTGGACCACTCTATTAAAAACAACTCCAGAATAATTTAACAAATTCCCTGTTTTGTTGAGAGTTGAGGAGATCAATACTACTTCCATGTCTGTCTGCTGAATATGAAGCTGTTGACATTAAGCTTAGCTCAGCATAAAGTCTGGAAACAATGGGAAATTGCTAGCCTTGCTCTGTACAAAGGTAATAAAACCTGCCTACCAGCACAACTAAAGCTCACTACTTAACATGGATCTGTTTACTGTAATACATACAGACAGAAACAAGTGTAAAATGCCTGCTTATGGTTTTACCAGGAGTTATCAGTGTCTGCTGGTTGCTTGGGACCCTAGCGGTGACAATAGCACTGTGATTCACTGATCGCACCAAGAATTGCGCATCACTCTGCAACCGCTATCTGCTCTGTTTCAAGGTCCGATTCAAAAAAGGATAATGCCTCAATCATATTAGAGCGCAAACACAGCCACGAATTGCAGCGGAATGCAATTTGCCCTTTTTTTTGCATCTGATTGCAATTATCCATGTGGCAAAGTATGTTGCCTTTGCGCCAAGAATGGTAGAACAATAAAGAGAGAAAAAGAAATGTTCAGACCACGAGCGGCAGGTCCTGACCAACGAGGTGCAGTGGCATTCCTCAAAACTTCAGGCAAGGATTTTAAATGTGACAGAGAAAACCATATTTAGGATTTCATTTCCTAGTCTGTCAGTGCTTCAGTTACCACCAACTCTCTGAAGACGCTCATAATTTCACTTTAACTGCATGTAACTTTTACTTTGGTGAATTGGACTGATTTTGCAATGAGGCTCATTGGCATAGAAAGGGGCCATTTTTGCACCCTGGATACTACTTAATTTAAATTTGTGCAAATAGCACAGGAGCACCATGACGCTATTTGCTTGGCAGTGCAGCAAGGGACCATTTCACACTACTTTGAGGAATTACATGATTTTTTTTCTCTTATTTGAGCAGGTTTAGCAGCCCAAAAGCCATCTGATCCTTTAGTAAATTTGCCCCTTAGAGTGGTATCTATACTCTCATCTAACTCCGAGCAGAGACGGAATGGGAGTTTTTCCCAAAATGCTGATCCTCTCTTTGACAAACAAAAACAGACAACAAACAGACTGACTGACTGACTGGTGCACAGATGTGCAGACATTTTAAACTCCCATGAGTCCTATTGAGAGGAAATGGGGTGGATGTGTGAGGGACAGAGGGACAGGAAGATGAAGCAGGGAGAATACACTTTCTCAGTTTCACACCACTGCAGAGCTGCTGCTATTCTTCTGTCTTTAATCCCAGAGGAGCAACACCACACACACACACACACACACACACACACACACACACACACACACACACACACGGTAAAACAATACATGACACATGAAGACACATGCACATCAAGAGTGACGACGAAACTAAAAAGGGCAATAAATAAATAAATAAATACATGTCTATCTTTGTTTAACTCTTTCTTTTACACCTAGAATTCTCTTCCACATTTTGACATAAAATCAAGATTTCTTTCCCCTTAGATTTGTATTCATTGTATGCAGTTTTTAAAAATGTGTTTACTTTTAATACCGTTTACATCACCAGTTTCCCTTTTGGAAAGAACAATGCTGATACCACAGAGTTGTTCCTGCTAATATTCTACCCAGTCTCCTTAGAATAACATCTATACTAGACCATTTTGAAGGCCTGGATTCACGTCCAATGTCTTTTTTCAATGCTAAATGATTTTCAAAAGTAGGAAGTATTATGACGTTCATATAGGAGCAGTGAAGGAGGCCTCATTCACCAACAGTTAGTGTTTTTTCTTTCTATGATCTTGTATAGTCTTGAACTTCAACAACACCAAAAGCACAATAAATGCGCAAAAATAAGACAAAAAACATATCTGTATGTTTTAATGAGCTGTGTGTGTGTGTGTGTGTGTGTGTGTGTGTGTGTGTGTGTGTGTGTGTGTGTGTTTGTGTGTGTGTGTGACTGCACTACGTATATGAGGGGTAGGGGGTGGGAGAGGGAAGTGTGTGGGAGTGGGGCTGCTAATGCCTTCCCACACACACACAAACACACACACACCATAAAACACTCATAAAACACACACACACACACACACACACACACACACACATCAGGCGAAACACACACCCACGGCCCAGCAGCAGACCAGCGGACTTCAGTCCTGCTGTGACCTGGCCAAGAGGAAATCACACACACTCACGCAAACACAGTACAAAGCTCTGTCTTCATTCATCAGGACAAATCATTTCACAATAAAAGAAAATTGGAAGCAGAGAGAAGGGGGAGAGTTTAATTATTTGAAAGTCAGTCGCGGGGAGTAATTTAGAGACATGTCATGTTGTGTCCACCTGATTGGACACACGTTTTACAAAGTAACATTAAAGGGTTTATAGTGACACAACAACATAGAAAACCATTTTGAACCGACAACATATAAATTCTGATTGTAAAGGTCTCTACACACCTGGGGATGACAAGTAAACGACCCGGAAATGCAAAATATTCGTCTGAAAATATTTTGTTTTATTGTCCCAAAATGGGACGAGTGGATCTGGCCTGCGTTGCCGTTGTCAAAGTTGAAAGGAGTAATGAAGTTTGCCTTCTAGATGTGGACTCTGGAGCCTCCATGTTGTTGTTTTATAATCCTTGTAAAAAAAAAAAGCAACTCTGCACAACCGTTTATGCCTTTATTTGCGGTGCGAAAGCTCAGAAAACTTTTTTTTTAATCATTATTTTTAGCGTAATATTTGTATTGCGTAGCACAATACAACAGATTGAAGAAATATATTGACGTGCATTTTTCCTTTGAGTACATTTTGCTGATAGTCCTTCTGTACTTTACTGATCTTAGTAGAATTATTAATGCTGGGCTTTTACTTGTCATGTTTACATTTTGCTATTGCTACTTTTGCTTCAGTAAAGGATTTGAAAATGTATTCTACCACCGAAGAGAAGTAACAAAATGCAAATGTACTTTTGAGTATTTGAAAGAAAGGTTGACATGTATTGATTATCAAGTATGCAGTGTGTACTTTTTTTGGCCTTATTGCCTTTATTAGATGGACTCACATTAATTGTTAATTCCTCACCTCATCTCAAGCTGAATCTCGTTCCCTGGCTCGCCACATGTTGGTGCCCCTGCAGGTCGGAGAATGACTGGATGTGTGCCCAACCAGTGCCACACGGGACCGACAGCCTAAAGCTCCATCCGGGGATGATGACTTCATCACCTTGTTCCTGGCTTCCTGTCTCCTGGTGTGGACGCCTGGCTGGAATGTTGGCAACTGGCTGGGAAACAAACAAACACACACACACACACACACACACACACACACACACGTGCACATATGCACATATGCACATTCACACACAGAGAAGGTAAAATGTTGAGATTAGATACATTAAGGGATAAACATGCAACAAAAGATAGCTGTGATGTTTTTGTCCAATGCTTAATCACTGAGATGTCTTTTCTGGCTGAAAATATGGATTAGAGACTGAATAAAGACAACGAATACTGAACTAAGCTGTGGAAGAACTCCAAATACAATCCCACGTTAAAGAATACTATCAATAATCTTTTATCATTTCAATAAGGAGTACTGGAGTCTTCCTATTCTATTGCACAAGACTGTGAACCCAATAGGTACGATTATTGATAGATAAATGTTTTAAGTAAGCAGGAACCATCATCATCAAATTCTGGTGCTGCAGTTCTTCTAATGGTCACTAGAAAGCCAAAGTATTGAAGTTAAATGAAAAATGAAGTCAATATTTTAGTTAGACTGTGCGCTCATACAGTTCAGGTGTCAGACAGTCTTTCATGCTGCAGATTGATTGGTCCATTCTGTGTTTCCTCTCCCTGTTTGTTTCTTTGAAGCTCAAACAATATTAGTGTATTAGAGCCTGAACTTCCGTGACATAACGACATCATTGTCCTGCTCCAATAATTCAATCCGAGAGCCGTATGAACATTATCGGATAAATTACATTTTCGAATAATTGCAATTTTAAACGTGTTTTTCTCCTTAAGCCAAAGATGTCATGTAGTTGTTTGGTGGATAATGTTGGGAAAATGTTTCAGCAACATAAAACATCAAAGATAAACAGTAAAATCACTGAGTCATGAAAAACAACAGCTCTTCACTCTCAATTGACCAGAATGCAACACAGTATTTTTGCACTGTGCTTTACGTAACCAAAAAACTTCTGATAAAGTATAAATTTCCCTTTTGTGTCGTTCGTAAAAGTCTGATTATGAACGCAAGGAAGAAAACGCGAAACTCAAAAACAGACACAGAAATGGTTTATGCTTTATTGGAAGGGTTTTCAAACCCCCCAAAAAACTTTAGAAACAAGAACCAAGCGGTTGATTTGGCAAATCTGTTTAACCACTTCTGTTAAAGTGCAGTGTACAGCCACATCAGATCAACTGTTTACAGTATAATTTTAGCTGCAGAGACACAGATCCACAACAATCAGCTGGCGCCTTGTTCTTATTCACTTTTTCTACATCGCATCCTGTTGGCAGAGAAGACTCTATTCTCCACATGTCAGACTAATACATGTTACAGTAATTGCTGATGGTGGTAAACTTCTCTCTTATGCAGTCCCATTTTGTCCTGATTAAACCATTGGACTTTCTGATGACAGCTTCATTTTTCAAAAACCGGACATCTAACTTCCCAGCAAATCTCTGGATCTGGATCTACAATTACCAAATCTGATGTATGTTACTCACATCTAAAATGATACAAATAAAAAAACAGCCTCTGTTCTGACGACGATTCAGCAGACTCATTTACCATCAGAGAGGAAGAAGGAGCCAACTCCACACAATACTTGGCCTGGTCTCTGAAGGAAATAAGAATGGCTCCATCCATCCAACAGAGAGAACGCTTCCTGTGTGAGGTCATAACTCGCAGTCACTCCATAGATCCAGTGTAAGTAGAAAAGGACACTTCCTGGTGCCGAGGGTCAAAATGAACAGCTACAGATCAAGGAGAGTGGGAACTTCCTGCTTCATATGGTCAATAACTGAGACTCCAAAGTCCCACACTTCCTGGCGTCAGAGGTGACTTCGAATGAGTCCATAGATCACTAGAAGAGGGCACTTCCTGAATTCAGCCACTGATAGCAGGTTTCATTGATCTCATACTGCTGGACATAGATCTACTTCATGTGGAACGAACAGTTGCTGCTCAAAGTTCATCCAAAAATAGACCAAGATCAGAGGGCACTTTTGTAATGCGGTCATCTTAAAGAAGCTAATCACAATACTATCATTATTATTACAACAACCAAGAAGCTCTGCATTATTATAACAGACAGAGCTTACTGGTACAACTTTGAGTTTAGCCTCCGAGTTAGTGATGCTGTTGAATTGGCGTGACCTAAATGCAGACAGACAGCAACCATTCAGGAGTTTATTAAAAACTGCCTGCAAATTGAATTTGAATTGTGTGAATAATAAGTCAAAATGAATAATAAGGAATGCATTAGCAAGACCAATCAGACTTCAAAATGACAGTCCACCCCTTAGAGTGCTCATAGTTTGCTAGAATGTTCATGCAGGTATGATCATATGTGTCAAAGAGTTTAAATCATTTCAGAGAAAGTCTGAATACATTGAGACGGATCGTATATTGCGACATAGACTAAAAATGTCACGATATTATAAATAAGCCATATGACCTAGATGTAATTTGAATTAATTACATTTTAAGTAGTTGTTCATGAGTATATACCTGGCCCTGTAGAAAAACAGCATATGGTATTTTTTTTTCCAACATGTGACACAACACAATTTTAAACTTGTGTCCTAAATCAACATTCTTGACAAAAATGAACTGGGTTTGCATATTACCTGATTGTTTCTTTAACTATATACTTCACATGTTTATCTTTTTTCCCAGGAAACTGCCTATCAATTATTTTCTAAGAAAATGATGGTGAAATCCCAGATGCAAAGAAAGCGTTATTTATTCGTTTACATTTTTTGGATCTACGTGTTTCCTCATTACCACCCATTATGACCTCACTGACTGCCTTCCTGGATTCTGATAACCGAAATTATGTATTTCCTCTGCAGGAAATCAAATCCTTGATGAACAGACTTCATTGGAATTTGAGGGTCTGTAAGGTGGAAGCGGGAGAGGAAGGAGTAGACAATATACTGGATGACAGGAAAAATGACAAGAAGAAGGGCTGACGACAATTAAAAAGAAGCAGAGAAAACTAAGTTAAAGAAAAAGAGCGGTGATATAAGGAGAAAACATAAGAGGTGAGGAGAGGAGAAGAGGAAAGGAAGAGAAGATCATTGAAGATGGACAGAGGATTGGTAGAAGAAGGAGAAAAGAGAGGAGGATGAAGAAGCCCCTTCTGTTTCCTTTCAATCAGCTCTTGGATGAGCATCTTTTTCTGCCTTGCTGTAGACCTCCGAGCTCTTCAGGTCCTCTGTAGCACACACACACACACACACACACACACACACACACACACACACACACACACACACACACACACACACACACACACACACACACACACACACACACACACACACACACACACACACACACACACACACACACACACACACACCTCACCCAGCAGCTGCTGATGTCGCTGCCAGCGCTGCTCAGCAGTTCCTCAGCTGGAGGAGGTTCTTGGCTGCAAACATCAAGCAGCAGGAATTTACATGAAAAAAAAAAAATAGATAAAAAGGTTTCTCCAAGAATTATCTACTCGTCTGGAATGTAGAGCCTGTTTTAATTTAAAGAATGTGCGAGAGACAAGACCACTATCTGTTGAGATCTAGCTGGCAGGCAGTGTTGGGAAACTTTGTTGAGAGAGTAATTTGTTCCAGAACCTAGCATTTGTCATGTAATCTAGAATCTACATTACATGACAAATAGGCAACATTTCTATTGAATATTCATAGCTATACAATGAAATGCTCTGTCTACCTTGATGCACCTTTTAGGTTTATGTTGAAAAGCGCATCCTCATTTCATTCAGGTTCTCTATTCAGTGCATTGACACAGCAGCAAACAGCTATTTGCTATGTAAAGATGTAATGGAGTAATGTCTACCTGAGCAGAGAATGAAGTTGCTCTCTCTCTCTATGTGTGTTGAACTCCGGGTTTCTCTGTGCTTGGTTAAAAAGAGCCGGGCCGGCCGTGCATACCTTTCAGTGCATGTTAGCGCACGTGAGCGTGCCCGACTGGCTAGCTCATGACCCCGGCTCCGCACAGCGCTCATACAGCGGTTACAGCTGATGACTCCGTTCCGACAGACTGCGTTCCCCTTCAAGTAAACACTGTTAGCTCTCAGCACCAGGGTGACCAGATGAGAATGGGTAAAATGCAGGACAGGGATATTAAGGGTGGTCTAGACCTCCACTACGTTACAGTCAGTGTCCACAGACAGTAGTACATAATAGGCCAATTAGTATTCTTAACAGCAGACATTACAAAACGCTTTGTTTGGATTTCATGAGGCAGCAAAGATCTAGGGTATTTCCCTTCTGACTCATCAACATTGTTGCTCTTTGGCTGGATGTTCACCATGTCAGCGATGGAAGGTTTCATTTCCCTCAGTAAACGTCTCCGCTATGCCTCGCCACTATGCTTAGTTGTTTATCAATTCCCTGTATTTCTGTACACGGCAAAAAACACAACTACAACAGCCGTAATTTATTTAGGCTACATAACAGTGTTTGAGGGCAACATGATGTGTCACAATGATTGGTATTTAAGGTTTTATTAGGTCCAATTTTAAATAAACAAACAGGACAGGATTCAGGTTTCGGGACAGTATCACATCTTTCAGGACATCTCCTCAACCTTAATCAGCACTGTTGCCATTGTTTGCACTGTTAACACTGTTAGCGCTGTTAACACTGTTAACACTGTTCGCTGTGAGCCGCCAGCTCAGCCGTCACCATGTGTCGTATGGAGGAAATCTCTAAATCATAGATATGCTCTGAATTTCACATTTTGCAATATATGTAGACAGTTTCTTGGTTTGTTTTACATCACTTACATTGATTTTTTTATCTGTTATTTAAAAAACAAATCATTGAGATCTGATCTTGCATTAGGTTTTTAATTGGTTGATTTAAGTTGCTTCCTTGTGTGAGAATCACTTTTAAAACTTGGGTTTCAAAAGTGCTCAATAAAATAAGATTATAATAATATAATATTTCTACAGTTCTACGGTGACGGAAGGCCAACCAAATCAATTAGAGGAAAAACATCCCTGCACACTCAGGTCCATTGCACATATTCAGTGATAAAGTCAAGCCTTCAGTCACTAGATAGGATCCCATGATGGCTTATTCATCCCATAATCACACTGGACAAAAGAGCCTTATATTGACTAACTTACCGATACAGCAGTTAAATCAACTTTGAGACACCAAGTCAAATAGTTTCCAAATAATGACTTTACAGAATTTGGTCTCTTCGAGAATCAAACAACGTTTTTACACTGAACACACAGTACAAAATAACTTAACACTGCCATCTAGAGGAAGGACACAGTAAGTACATTCAGGCTATTAATTAGGTTGATTAATGGTCTTTCAATTTTGAGTTAAAAATAAAAAAAAAAAAGTTTCCAGTCATTTCTCAACAGCTGGCTTGTGTGCATTTTCCAACCAGGCCTGTATTACACCAATATCAGAAACAAAAAAATCGTACAGGTATTGCTTAAACTGCTCTGAAATCACATCCAGCTCTATGTTATAAGGCAGAGTCCTTCAGTACTGCAAATAGATGGGGGGGGGGGGGGGGGGGCAAGCATATCCAGTATGATACATTTCATTATGATTGAGCTGTTATGCTTTATTATTATTAATTATCTGGGAGGAATATTTTCTACATGTTCCACTGTATCCTCCCTAAATGAATTTACAATAGTACAAACTTAATTATTACATAATTATGATTAACTAATAACTGTACGTGTGATGTGTGTGAATGCATTGCGAACGTTGAGGAGAAGTTGTCATTTAT
The DNA here is from genome assembly GCF_023349555.1 of Cebidichthys violaceus. Classification (NCBI taxonomy): domain Eukaryota; kingdom Metazoa; phylum Chordata; class Actinopteri; order Perciformes; family Stichaeidae; genus Cebidichthys; species Cebidichthys violaceus. The sequence goes on from NW_027176816.1 coordinate 3,202,954, forward strand.
CTCTTGAGTGAATCACGCAGACGCGCCTCAGCGGGTCCTGAGGAGAGTACGTACACACTGCGCAAGTATTCCAGATGGTTTCCTAAAATAATATGATTTGTGTAACGTTAGTGTTGTAGTTTGTTTGTTGGCCTTTGTTTAGTTGTGGATGAAGGACAAGAGTCTCGCTAGAATGGTTCAACACGGAGGCATGCATACATTAAGAACACATTCTATTAAAAAGTATTTTGTAAATCTACAGGTAAGTCTATGGATCATGATGCAACAACCATCATGGAATCCGACCAACAAATAGCCTACAATAAACCGTCATGTAGTTCCCGTCATCGATAGTAATGATTGATGGAGGGCCCACCTTGACAAATCAGATGCGCGTTCACGAAGTCCACCTTTTCTGAGTCTCCTTTAAAAAAAAAAAAAAAAGTTTTGTTGACGCTACTCCAGGCCGAATTAGTAAAAAGAAAACTACAACTCCCAGCGTCCCACAGCGACACACAACAACAAACGAGAGGGAGGCAGCAGCTGGGGGAGAAGGAGACAGACAGACTGCGTAAAGTGGAGCAAATAGAGAGAGAGACTGGCAGAGTTTTTCTTACATAAACCGGGGTTTTCTCCGCAGCAGAGGAGGACGACTGACGGACAGAAATCTGCTCAAAATGGCCAAAAGCCAGGAGGTGGAGCGCATCGCCAAAAAGCTGGATAAAATGGTGCACAAGAACAACACGGTGAGTGCAAAAACAGTTGCAGCATCCGCAGAAAACACGCGATCAGGTGATGAGCTCTACCTTTCGCTGCTGAGAGGCGGAACATTCTGGAAACAGTGCGATTAACTCCGCTCACTGCTCCGCGGAGGAGGATTTCTGCTTATAATTTCACGCATAACAAGGTTGCTGCTTCTGTTTTTGATGATTTTGGGGGAAAAGTTTGGCAATAAATCACTGCAGCTATTGGTCAAAAAGCTGGCAATTATATCACCCGCACCTTGAAGCAATTATCTTGTCAACTCACTGCAGAGTTTATTGACTGAATAGCTTCAGGGATTATTGAAATCACATGGTGTCTATATTAATAGTAATATTATTTTAAATTATAAATGGTTGTAACATTTCACATACTAGCTAAGTGGATTGTAGGATACTTTAACATGTGCCTGGTAATGTTCTATACAGTTTTTACTATTGGAAAACAAAGATCAAGTAATAAATACATGTAAAAAGAAAATGCAGAATTATATTTTATTATATTTTGAATAACACTAGTAAGCTTAGGGCAGTTCATACGCAGATACTGTTACATTAAATTAAAATGAACATATATATATATATATATATATATATATATATATATATATATATATATATATATATTATATTGCATTTGGCCATTTCTGACCACTAGGGGTGAGAATACACCAAACAACAGAAAAGCCCTGAAAAAGGATATCTGCTTATCAAGTGCATATTGCTAAGGCAGCAAATAATTTGCACATCCAGCAGACATTTTAATCCATTGGAGTCCTTTTTGTGTTCTTCTAAAAATGTGTTTCAAATGAGTCCACGTAGGGACGAGGCTAGTAGTATAGAAACATGTTTTGTTCTATTTTCTTTCAATTTCCAACGTTAACGTTGTTTCAAACTCTTTTTAAAACAGCGACCGTAATTTGTGAGGAAATACGTTTCCCTTGAAACGTAATTAAGAGTGCAGTTTAGCTGAATGAGAACATCATTTTAACAGGGCGACCACTTGATGAACGTCATTCCAATATTCGCTCCACTTTTGGCTCTGGTTTGATCTCCACCAACTCCCGAAGGACATATCTTGTTTTATATCTGCTACAATAAATGTTCTAATGTATTTAGCAGGTAGCTGTGGTTTTACATGGGTTTTTAGGGCTGGGTATTGGTACTAAATACCTTTTTTTAAGGTATAGACCAAAATTACCATGTACCAGGTAGTATCAAAACTTCTTTCCTACTTGGTACCTACTATCCCCTTTGTTCCCATATCTAGATAAAAATGACTTTTCATACTCTTCCTTGCAGCCAATCACCACAAGCGTCCTTCGATTTATTGCAGCAGCCACAGCCCATACAGCCTGGATTACGTGCACACGGCTCTCAACAAGGATATTGCTGAGCCAGCTGCTAGCAGCTAACGGTGCTGAAAGCGCAAACAGTGCTAATGAGGGCAACAGTGCTGACGGAGCTAATGGGGTTAACCTCAGGGAGAACCGGAGGGTGGCCGTTACTCTTCCGTTCACGCTTTCCCGTCACCGTGTGTCGGGACAACGTTATCAGCGGTATGATACTCACAACTTCGTACCATCGTATGCAGCTGTTGGATCATCTTAATTTGCCCAAATATGGAATGCCTGGTGTCCTCCTATGAACGCATATTTGTCCTCATTAAGTGACAAATTAAAGTGAGACTCTCCTAAACCAACAGTGAGCATGAGGTCCACACAGAGAAAGCTCCACTCATTAATATTCAGTCTTGTTGGTCCATCATTCTCTTGGTGACCTTTTAGTATACATTGAACAACTGCCTCGGGGTGTGTAGTTGACAGCTGTTCCGCTGTGGGAGGCAACAACAATGAATCTTCAATTGTAATACAAAAGGCCACCTTGACTTTAATGGTTAAATGAGGGTCGACTGAAACAAATCTGTGAACATTTCTGTTCATTAAATGGACATAAATTTGGCAGACAGTTTAACAGACGCACGTGATTGCCAGATTCATCCTCTAGGTGTTCACTCACTGAAGCTGTAAATGTGATGAGTCGATCTCACCACATGTGCTGGCTAATGATGTGAAGGTTTCCATTGATTGTTCGGTCTACAGGACGGAGCTCTCGACCTGCTGAGGGAACTAAAGAACATCAAGATGTCGCTGGAGACCCTGCAGGTAATTGACTCCACCCCTCTGCCGTGCACGCCATATCAGAAACAACACGGTTTGGCAGAACACAATGAGTCAGGTTTGGCAGTCAGGAGGACTCTGAGTAACTTACTTATTTTAACAATGTCAACAGCAGGACTTGGGAGAAAGAAACAAGGTGATATTTTGTCGAGACTAGATTGACTGACTGAAATGTTCACCACAGAGTTACAGGTGTTGTTCAGTAAGATAATCTTCACCAACACACACCATTTTTATGATTTTTGAAGCGTAAATACAATCGGCAGAAGTAAAAAGCTAACGTAAGGCTAAAAACTATTTTATGTTGCGGAACAAAATCGTTAAACTCTAAAATCCTGTTTTAACCACAGACCTTATTTCAGGCATCTAACCAAAAGCCCATTTGAACATTTGTCCCATTGGTATTGAGACAAGGGAACCAAAAGTGAAAAAATGCTAACTCATTCCTCAGTTTTAGGATTCATTCCTGCAGAACTCAATAGCAGCAGAAAAACTTAATGAAACTTGTATTTCTTCTTTTATCAATTACAATTTTTGAAAATACATGTCTGTTTCTCTCTCTCTCTTTGTAGTCCACCAGAGTTGGGATGTCGGTGAACGCGGTGAGGAAACACAGTTCAGATGAAGAAGTTCAGACTTTGGCCAAAGTTCTTATTAAGTCCTGGAAGAAACTGCTGGGTAAGTGAGGGTGTGTGTGTTGTGTGTTCTACTTCTTCTGTCTTTGTGACGACCCAGTAGAGTTTCAGTCCAGGAGAGGACAGGCTTAGGGTCATGGTGGTTATTATAGGCCTACAAGATTGTTTGTTCCCAGAGTACGATGACAACTTTAAATGTCTTTATTTGCCAGACCACCATTTTGGATTTTTTTTTTCCGTCGCCATCTTCTTTTTTTGCAACCAGAAGCAACACTAGAGGGTGGAGCTAAGTACAACTGAATGCTGGACACATTTTTAGGCGACCAAAATATAAAAATTACGTTAATGAACTGAAAACACACTGTGAAGGGGTTAAAGTTCTGAGATGAAAACACGGACAACTCCCACTGCAGTAGTAGCAACCTTTCAATCACAAGGTAGCCACACTCTGAAACATCTATCTTATAATATTAATTTACAAAATAAACATCATGCTGTTTTGAGACCTTAGACTCAAGTTTACAATGTTTGCTGAGGTAATAAATCAATTAAGAAGTAGGGTCATTTTCTTATAGACTTCTATACAAACAGAAGAGTCGCCCCCTGCTGGCCATTAGAAGGAATTCACCTTTAAGGCACTTACTACATCTTCTGCTTACAAAATATAAACGGAGAAGAGCTTTGCATCAATTGTGTGGGCTCGGATGGAAAACAATGGGTGCAGATGTTTTGACCGGCATCAGACTCTATGCAACAGGTGTGTCCCAACAGCTTCTTCTCGTCGATGTGTTTTGTGTCCCGTCCCGCAGACGGTTCAGAGGGGAAGTCGGATGAGAAGGAGAAGAAGAAAGAAGGCTCTCCTGTGAGGCCATCGTCCACCTCCAAGGACTCTGGCAACAGCGAGAAAAGGTCGGTCCCACAGTGGCGGCGTCGTGTTTGGTTACACCTACTGTTGGGATGAGGTCACTGTTAACGACAGAAGTGACAGTACATTTTTCATATCACAGTGTCTTTAATGATAGAAGAGGATTTAAAATGGAATTTTCCTTTAACCATGAGTCATGTCCTGTTTCTCTCAATCCAAACCCTTCTACTCTTTTTTTTTTTTTTTTTTTTTTTTTTTTTCATAATTTCTCCTCCTGTTAATCAGCAGTAAGAAGTCAGGGGAGTCCCCCACCACACCCACCTCCCCCTCCATGCCCACTACACCCACCACACCCACCACACTCACTACACCCACCACACCCACCTCCCCCACCACCCCAACCCTACCCCCTCAGGTCACCTTATTCCCCCCTGCCCCCGTCACCACCCACAATGTGCGGAACAAGTGTCGAGAGCTGCTGGTGGCAGCGCTGCAGACCGATGGTGAGAAGATTTTTTTTTTTTTTTTTTTTTTTTTTCAATCGCAAAAATGTCATCTAATGTGCATACTATAACATACTGAACATTCACACTTGTTCAGTCTTTACATTTGCCCTGGTTAAGAATTTAGTCAACTACAGGGTGAAATATAAAAACAATCTCACCTCAAAAGTCCATTTTATTAGCCGCTCCGGAGCTTTAAATCATATCACATGATCTTCAAGAGCTCATGAATCTTTTTCCTCAAAGTTTTATCATGCTCAGAAAAAAACCCATCTACATTTCCATGACTTAATGTGCTGATCAAGATCATGTGGTATGATCGAAAGCTGCAGAGCAGTTACTAAATGAACCTTAAGGTGAGATTGTTTCGTCAACGATGTCGAAGATCAAGAATTTACTTTGAAGGTCCACTAGTGCAGCATGTATCATAGATTTTAAGACAAGGTTCACTTTTTTTGCAGAGGTTTCGATAGTACTCTGTGGCCTTCTTCAGCAATTAGAACTTACTCAGGTGGAAAGTTCAACAAGTGGTCTGATTTAAAAAAGCAGTACCATTTGCTGAAGAGTGTCGTGGGATGAGGTTAAAAAGCTCTGGGGAAACAAATGTAAGTGATCCTTGAGTTTAGGATATCATCAAGAAAGAATCATCATGCTCTAGTAAGGTTTGGGTCAACTCCAAGCCAATTAAATGAATATTAGTTAATCAAATTCTGCATTTTTCTTATCTGTCCATTTTGCTTTGTGGTTTTTGTAAAAAGTCAATTCATATGTATAAAGCTAAATGTGTGTGTGTGTGTGTGTGTGTGTGTGTGTGTGTGTGTGTGTGTGTGTGTGTGTGTGTGTGTGTGTGTGTGTGTGTGTGTGTGTGTGTGTTCCAGATGACCACAAGACCATTGGAGTCCACTGTGAGCATCTTGCAGCACTAATTGAAGAGGATATCCTTTTGTGTCATCAACAACTGAGTGACCGGGCGTGTTTCACTTTGACAACGTCGCTCAAGTGTTTATCTAACAGTGCGACTCTGTCCGCTCAGCATTTTGTCCACTCCATTTACATTAATGAGAGCTGGCTCAACATGATTTAAATTCTCTCTATTCCCCGACGTTATTAACGTGTTCTAGTCCTTGACTGCTGCTCGTGCCCACAGATCTTCCAGGAGTTTAAGACGACAGATATAAAATATAAAACTCGTCTACGAAGCCGCATCTCCAACCTCAAGGACCAGAAGAATCCCGAACTGCGGCGTAACGTGCTGTGTGGAAACATCTCTGCTCAACGCATCGCCTCCATGACTGCTGAGGTCAGTCAGGCAGACATTGTGTCTCATCCTCACCTGTTGAGGATGTTTGAGGGTTTTGGTTAGAATTAGGTATAAGTGTTCGATAAGGGTCAGGGGCAAGGGAAGCTATTACCTCAATGAAGGCTAGTACAGAATGTGTGTGTGTGTGTGTGTGTGTGTGTGTGCGCGCGCGCACAGGAGATGGCAAGTGCAGAGCTGAAGCAGATGAGAGAGAATCTGACTAAAGAGTCCATCAGAGAGCATCAGCTGTCAAAGGTCGGGGGAACTGAGACAGACATGTTCATCTGCAGTAAGTGCCACGGAAAGAGCTGCTCGTACACGCAGGTATGCGCACGCACACACACACACACACACACACACACACACACACACACACACACACACACACACACACACACACACACACACACAGACACAGAGAGAATTGTGTTTGGACACAGTTTTAAATGAAAATACGTCACTAAGATGTTTTGTGTGCGTTTAAAGGTGCAGATCCGCAGCGCTGACGAGCCCATGACCACCTTTGTGTTGTGTAACGGCTGTGGCAACCGATGGAAGGTAAACAACAACAAAAAGAAGCAAATTTAAATAAAAAGAAGTATGAAATAGTATTAACAAGCAGCTGAATGTTTAAAGGTGCTAAATTCCAAATTTGGGATTTGCCTCCTCCACACGGCTCTTAACATGGCGACGGCTGAGCTGGCGGCTAGAAGCTAACGGTGCTAACGGCATGAACAGCGCAAACGATGGCAATCGTGCTGACAGAGCTACATCTTCATGTATGAAATATGTGGACTTTCTTTTCAAATATTGACACTTTGATGTTGAAAGGCATTTATTTATATAGATAGATAGATAGATAGATAGATAGATAGACAGACAGACAGACAGACAGACAGACAGACAGACAGACAGACAGACAGACAGACAGACAGATGAGATGAGATGAGCTAGTGAAGTACGTAGGGCGAGTTAAGTAGCTTCACTAAAGCAACACATCTGTAACTGATAACGGTTGAAGGGTTGACGCGACTTACAGACTCTCACCACAAGATGGCAGCAGAGACCAGGCTCTGCTTGATTCTCCTCTCTTCTCTCTTAGTGTTCACTCCTTTACCTTTTTATGTCTCTCTCTTCCACCTGTTTCTCTTCTCTCCCAACTTTTATACTTTACTTTTGTTAAATGTCTTCTTCGCTTCTTCCTCTTTCTTCTTTCTTCTCAGATTTCGTCCTTGCCCTCCCACTCTTGTTTACATCTCATACTTTGCCCGTCGTTCTTTCCTCACCACATTTACACCTTCCTTCCTCCCTCTCCTCTAAGTTTTTCCGGGCCCTTTCTTCCCCACTTATTTAAATCCTGTCTCTAGGTCAAGGTGAAGCCACTGATTTGATACACTGATGGTTTGTGTCTCTTGGCGTGAGGCTTCAACATAAAAGAAAAATAACGAATCCGTTACTTTTTTTTAAACTACATTATTACCTCCCTAAATTCAGAAATCTTTGCAAATAAGTTACATTTTTCAAAGATGCCAATTTGACAGAATTTATTTTATTTTTTTTGAATTTTTACAAAATGACAGACAGAACCTCTAGATATGTTAATGTGATTTTGTGCAGCGGTGAAAATCGTATCATGTTTTTTTTAATCTAACTCTGTGAGTCTTCACTTTAGCTTTAATGAAGACTAGGCACAAAAACAATACACGATTGCTGTTGCAAGGCGTATCGTTTTAGTTTCTGATATGGATGGATGGGAAATTTTACATTTTAGAGGTTCAAGGTTAGAACCCAACAGCACATTTATGGAAATACGTTTTCAGAGCTATGTTGCTTATTCTACTGTGAATTTAAAAAGGGCTTCTACTGAGAGCTGGTTGATGAAAGAACGGAGAGCCTGAAACTGAACAGAAACGTTTCTGTAAAAGCTAAACTGTGCTAAAAGAACCTAAAGAGCTCCATAGAGGTACAGTGTACATCTCTGTAAATCTGAGCTACAACTTTCATATTACAAATAGTTGGTTGTCCATTGCTACAATAAACAGACATGCAAACTTGTCCACCTTCATTTAAAATATTTCAATATCTGGGTTTGCAAATGTTTTGAGGAAGGAAATGCATTCAAGACGTTTGGAGACACACCTCAAAGATGTACACAATGTGTTTGAGTAACACTGTGTAAAACCACTCCACCCTGCACCTTTTTAACTTGAGCTTTTCAACATTTTGTTTAAGTTGCTCAGTGGAATCTGCTGCAAAGTAATCTTTAATTATAAGTTGAGAGTTGATGAATCTTGAAAGAATCTTTAATCATTCTTTTTTTCTCTTTTTTTACAGTTCTGTTGAAGAGGGTGTGTGTGTGTGTGTGCGTGTGTGTGTGTGTGTGTGTGTGTGTGTGTGTGTGTGTGTGTGTGTGTGTGTGTGTGTGTGCGTGCGTGAGTGTGTATTCTACCATGAAGCAAACTGACTAAAGTGAATTGAATTTGGATTTAAAAAATGAATTTATTTTATTTTTTTATTTTATATAAAAGTGAAAGCTGTTATATATTAAGAGAATAATATGCTAGTTCATGTTGTGTATTTGATTTCATTTGTTTTGTTTTGAGCATTTAGGATTCATTGCTTGTGCTAGATGAAGCTTTAAGCCAGATTGGAATTACATTTAGGCTTTATGGATATAGCGGATGTGCCTTTCTTTGCCATGTTGTGCTGCCACAATATTTTGCCCTTAACATTTGTATTAAAGTGGCTCTTGGATTAAGATCACTTTACTGCACTTTCTTATTTTCTGTCTGGCTTGTTTGGATTTTGAAGTCATCGCAATACCTCAACTGCTTTTTTACAGATTTGAAAAAAAAAATGTATACTCTGCCTGATAATAATGCAACAACCAGCATCACTGCAAGTTCAGTCTGTTGCACCTGTAATCACACCCTCTAACGATGTCACGGTGCACTGACACACCCTGCAGTACACCTCTGCAACACTTCAGCAAGATGAGTTGTTAAACCACTCTTGGTCAGTAAACACACAATTTACGGGTGATGTTTAAGTTCCCATTAATAACTGGTTATGAATCGGTCTCAATGTAATCCCGATGCCCCTACATTAGTGAACGAGACCATCATCGCGAAGATGCTGGGCCCGCTGGAGGGAAGGGAGGCGCAGGAGAACCAGAACTACTGACCTGGGCAGATTGTCAGACCTGCTTCAGTAAAATTTGAGTTTTTCTAAAAGGGACTGGTGCACAGAAACACCACTGCCAAAATAATCACAAAGTTAAAGTTCCTTTAAAGCCTCTGCACTTTGTCAAAGTATGCCCTATTATACTGCCTGACATCACTATAGAGAGAAGTCAGCTGTGTGCCTGACTTAATTGCCAAACTTCCAAAGGAATCAAACTATTCCAGAAAAAATAAATATGATCTCTGTTGACGAATTTGCAACAGCCGGGCCCGTGTCACCTTTGGATTCATCCTGACCTCAATCTACTGAACCGGATCTACATGAAAAGAAATGTAACTCAAATAAATCACAATCGACTTAAGTGTGCGCTCGAGTCGTCGTGTCCGTTTTCAAAATGACGCCAGTGGTTGCGAGCATGTTGACAGAGGCGGTGAGAAAACACAGCACAGAAAGCTCCTGTTGTGTTTGTTGTGGAAACACTGCTGAGCTCTTTCCATACATGAGCATGGGAGAGAGAGAGGGATGAAGGTGGAGAGCTCTGTTAGGCGTCTTCTTCCTGGATGGAAAACAGACTGAAGTCACGTGGTTCAGACAGAACGTAGTGCAAAGAAGTGGTTACTTAATGAAGTAGCAAACGGGTTACAAGCTGACCATGTGTTTTTGCCGAACTGACTAATTCTTTTGATTTTGACCATATTTGGTT